>NW_019384842.1:303159-428198 GCF_000671375.1 Centruroides sculpturatus
TGTTTTCAAGTTAAATGTCTTTGTATTTTTTAATATGTATTCTAGATATGTGTAGTTTGATTTTAATGTATTATGTTTGTAGAATTAATGGTATGCAAGCTGTATGAGATCAAAATATGTTTGGGACTTACGAGTCCCATCAGGCCTGAGGGAATCTTTTTTGTAAATGTTAGAAATTTGTATTTTCTACATTGTGCTTTATAAATTTATGAATTTGTTTAACATTTTTATAGTTAATATACATATAAGACTTATATATATATAAATAGATAATTTTATATAAAAAAAAATTTCATTTGATATTGATACACATCAAAGCCATATACAAAATGCACATTACGTAAAGTTTTCTTGTGTGTAAATGGGAAAAAAATAGCTTTTTACATCTTTACTAATCATAAATTATTAAACCAATAAATTTTATTTTAGTTTTGTCATGCATTTTAATTTTTTTTAATATTTTGACTATTATACAGTAAAAGTTAACAAATACTTAATATATATAATTATGCATTTAATTTGCAAATTTCTATGATAAAAGATCTTTATATAAAACAAAAATATTTTATTTTCGAAATATTAAACAAATGTCCAAATGTCCTTTCCATATTCTTAGATTATGTCGGTTGTCGACGGAGCATTATATCTACACAAGCAGCTTTAGACACCTTAACCGTATTTGTGCTTCTAGTCAGTGGTGGATGTCTTCTCTTTAGTGGAGAATATGATAATGGACCTAGGTTCTGTTCTATCCCAGCCATGATCAAAAATAACCTTATAACTATCAACAAATGAATCTGAAATAACCTCAAATTTATTAATAAATGATTTTTTTGTTCATACTTTAAAAGCTCCAATGTAATTCACGCCAGCATGGTTGAAAGTCTGAAGCGTCATTCAAATTTATATTGTACTTAAATTTGTAATCTTAAAATTATTCCACATACTTATATTAAATGAATGATGAACAAATAAGTTTTTCATAACTAATATTTCAAAAAATTTTAATAGAAACAAAGACTTTAATGAAAACATATTTATTTTACATCTCAAATCTGTTGAAAATATAATAAGCAGTAAAAACTAATTTATTTTATCATCAGATATATTCTATTTATTTGTATAATTAAATTAACCATCAAAAAGAATAAATTTTTGAATACACTGCTGTTACATGTAAATTATCAATCAATGAAAACTTTATTTGCCCTGTTGCAAGGGGTTGTACATAATTTAATTAGATATTTACAAATTATTGGAACATTTTAAAATTTTAGCAAATTTGTACAATTATTATACAAAGGTTTACATGTCAATCTGTCATTGACATTAACAATTAGTATTTATGCAACAATAGTCAAGATTTACAATATTAGTATATATTGAATTTGTCTTAAATTTTCTGAGTTTTTACAATCTTACTGAAGAAATTATGCATATTATAAAGGTCTTTTTTGTTCAGGTTATTTAAGTCATTTCTCAAATTGTGGGATGAATTACATTGAAGTATTTTCGTGATATTAAATGAGTCTCATATATTTTCAAGTCTGACAATTCAGTAATAGATGATGGATCGATAAGTCGTCAATTTTACACATGGCCATTGTTTATCTGAAAGATCAATGTAGGTGTTACTAATGTAGAGGGAATATTTATTGAGATGTATTTGAGCTATTAGTCTTTTTACATTAAGTTTATTTGTTTATTCATATAAGGGTGAGAAGATGGGATTTTTAGAATATTTGGATACCAAGGATGATAATTACTATGGTTTAGGGTGGTTTGGTCCATATGTATAGAGTGAGAAATAGCAGTTTCCATTAGCAAGATATAATCATATTTGCAGTCTTGGATATTATCTTGAAACAGTAGATTTGATACTCCAAATGAGTTAATTAATATATTATTTAACTTAGTTCGCCAAAGATTCTTTGCTGATGATTTTTTGCTATGTTTGATTAGCTCTTGATGTATAAAATCACTTTTAAATTTTAAATGGTAGTAAAAGAGGAAAAAGCTGATGCAACTAGTTTCATGACATGTTGCATATCCTGGAACAGTTCTCTCTAAGTGAAGTAATTTGCAGAGGAAGTATGTATGAAAGTTTTCTACTTTATTTAAATAGTTGAGACTCCAGATTGAGCTAGCATAACAGATGATAGGATTGGTTATCGTATTGTAAAATTTCATACAAATAAGCAGATTTGAAGTTTTTAAAGTCGCACAAAAATAACATAGGCGACCATTACAATAATCAATTGACAGTATTTGTTTCCAAATATAGGTTTGCTAGTTATAAGTAGAAGCAGAATGTAATTATATATAGTCATCAAAACAGGATGCTTTATAAAACGATTTGCATGTGATCCATGTTTCAATTATACCTATTATATGTGGATTATATTTTAGTTGGAATAAATTCAATGATGATAATTTGTTTTTTAGACTTTGACTGTTCCAATTTATGACTGGAATTGTTTGTGATTTTTGATAACATTTTTCTGATGAAGTTGTGATGATTTAGTTTTAAGGCTCTGACAGTTCCAGTTCATAGCCACAAGTGGCTGATTATTTATAGTAGATTTTCCTTGTTGGACTTTGTTTTGTTTCACTGTATATCATCTTGCAGTCACCTTTGACAAAGAAAAAGGGAGAACAGTCTCAATGTAAACTTACTTTTCTAAATCAACACTATACTTCAGTCTATCACTGCACTTAAAAGACAACACTAATTAAATAGTGTTGTCTTTTAATTTCATAAAAAATTGGTAATAATCGTTTGTCTAAGCCTTGATTCTTTTCTTAAAAATCTGGTGAGATTTGCATCTCTTTCCAATCATCCATGAGATTTTGTTGTTTCATTTTTATAAATTTCCTGAAAATTTGATCTCGGATCTGATAAATTAAAACATAATTTATTCGAATCTAATTATTTATCATATTATCCAGTAAGTATATTATATAACTGCAAAAAAATAGAAACATTTATAAAAAGTAGTTTAAACATATTTAAATGCAATTAATGATGGAAATTTGATATTAAATTAATGTTAAATAAGTAGTCAATGTTTGTGATTAACATAGAAGACTATCTGAATAGATTTATCTAGATATAAAAAGAGAATTTTTTTTTATTCAATATTTTATCACTTAAAACGGATGCATAAAAATACTTTTTACATTTAAAATTATGTTTAAAACATTTGTTTTTATTTATATTTGTAATGTAACTATGATATAATTCTACTTTTGTCTTCATTTTTATTGAAGATAAGTCAAGATAAAATATGGACCATTTATTTTGAAAGTAGTGGTTCAGGTCCATTTTTGAAGAAAATGGAGAAATTGCATAATTTACATATAATTTAATGTAAACTTTTTATTTATAAACAATTCACTTAGTATTTTATAATAACGATATGCTTTCATCAATTAAAAATTTGTGAGTAAAGGACATTGTATAACAATTGATTATGAAAGTCCTATAAGTCCGTTTACAATAAAAAAAATATATATATTGGTTTAGTAAAATTCACATAAAAGTCTTTATGCAATCAACTTACATATTTCTAAAATCATAGAAACATTGCCAAATTTAATAGACTTTATTTGTATTTTTAAATCAACTGAAATGCAATCTTTCAATATTTCGAAAGAAAAATAAATAAACAAACTCATACCACTTTCAAAATAAACAGTCCATATGTTTGATGAGGCTTTGCAAAAGTGCACTGTATACTATTTTATATAAAACATCGATAGTGGACACAGAATTTAAGACGTTACATTTATCACCTACCAGTTGCTAGCAAAACTAATCTGCATGTTAAAGGTTTTCTTGGATCATTTTGATTTACATTTCAGGGAAGACTGCCAAAATTTGAAACAATTGCCCTGGCAACTTTGTATAATGATGCCAGACCTATTACATACAAAAAATATAAGGATACGGAGCAGTTATTACCTGATATACCTCCTGTGCATCATGAATATTTCAAAACACAGACACATAAAGAGCGTAAATAAATAATAGCAATATCTTATGTTAAGATTGACTAATTATGAAAATGGTGTAAGTTCATTTACAGCCTATAAATATATATTATTTTAGTTAAATTTGCCTAAAAGAAATTTATATAATCAAATTACATATTGATAACTTAGTAGAAACATTGCCAGACTTGACATAACTAATTTATATTTTTGAATTGACTAATATGCTAACCTTTCATGTTCTCAAAACAACAATAAATGGACTTACACCACTTTCAAAATAAACAATCCATATATTACAGTACATGTATTAAATTTTATCATATTTTGTAGATGTGTATTATAAATTTCTATTTATAAATATTACAAATATAAATTGATAATCAAATGCAGTAAACAATATTAAAACAATTTAATAGTTAAATTGTTTTGATAAAATATGCAATTTAATTTTCTACAATATTATAGAAATAATATAGACTTGTTTATATTTAATATTCTAGTCTTAATTTTTTTTATTACTACAGTATTATTATTTTCATTTTCTTAATTTTTTCTTCTTTACTCTTATTCTCAATTGTAACATGTATCTTTTATTTCAAATTAGATTTCCAAATGTCTTCAACAAGAAGAATTAGAGATACGGAACTGCCAACCTACTTTGATGAGTTGTCAGACTCAGACATTGAGTCTGACAGTGACAGTCAAAGTAGTTTTAAGATTTCGGAATACGAGAATTCTTATTCTGATTATGACTCAGAAGATGCCGAGGAGCTTTCAACCATAGCTGTAGCCTCCACACCATCTGCTGGACCATCCACATCATCTGCTGGACCCTCCTCTCTTCAGCTTTCTGATGACGAGTTGGAAGATGAGGTGTATCTTGAGGTTCTGCCACCAGAACAATCTCTACCCACTCCTTTCCCTTTCAAAGAACTATGTGGCCCCAAACACATGCCTCCTTCTGATTCTCATCCTGTAGAATATTTTAACCTTTTTTTCACTTTTACCTTACTTTCTCTTATGGTGACGGAAACTAATAGGTATGCCAAGCAAGTCATAAATGGCATGGGGAAGAATGTTCCCAAATATCTGAAGACATGGAAACCAGTCACTATTAAAGATATAAAGGGGTTTTTGGCTATTGTTTTTGCAATGGGAATTGACAAAAGACCTAAAATATCGGATTACTGGTGCAATCGTCCTCCGTACGTATCTACGTGGTATGCGGAAATTTGTAGTAGGGACCGCTATTATCACTTGCTTCGATTCTTCCATCTCGTAGATAGTAGTAAGTTGCCTGGCCCAGGGAAATTAGGTTATAATGCCTCTGCAAGGTATCAACCTTTGGAGGATCACGCGAACAGGGTGTTCAGACATCACTATACCCCACACCAACAAATATGCGTCGATGAATCACTAGTAGGTACCAAGTGCCATAATCCGAACATTCAGTATCTTCCCGAGAAAAAACATCACAAGTGGGGAATCAAACTTTGGATGTTGTGCGATTCTGTTTCACACTATTGCCTGGGCTTCTTCACTTACAAAGGGGCCAAGACCCAGGCAGAGAAGTACAGTATCTCAAAGTTTGGTTTGGGATATACTGTTGTCAGGAAGCTAATGACACTTGGGAACTACAATAACAAGGGTTATCATGTGTTCATCGACAATTATTTTACGTCGGTACCCCTTGTTCGTGACCTATATTCCGATGGGACTTACTGCACTGGAACAGTGCGAGCAGTCAGAAAACAATTACCTCTTGGCTTCAAAGAGAGATTCACTGTAGGCCAGATCTCATATTTCAGATCTGGCCCCATATTGGCTTGTGCGTTCAGGGAACGTGAAAATATTCCACAACCTGTTTATCTTTTATCCAGCTACGCAAGGGCACACAACATCCAAATTGTTAAACACAGGGTGGAGAAAGTAAAGCCACAAGTAGTTTTATCATATAACAAATTTATGGGGGGAGTCGATACGCATGATATGATGCTATATACGTATTTGGATGAAAGACGGAGCAGGAAATGTTGGAAGAAGGTAGCTTTCAATATCATGGCCAGGATGATGTTGAATGCATACATTCTTTATAAAGAAAAGTCTGGAAGCCGGATGACCCACCAACGTTTCATCCAAGAGGTAATTGAAAGCCTGAAGAAAGAATCAAAGGAGGAGACCAAACCTATATCCCACACACCCCCAGATCCCAGAGGACCATCAGGACTCCGAAAATTGCCTGGTAGGCACCAATACCGCTGTGTCGTGTGCAGCACTCCAAGTCAAAAAAGAACATCGACAAGAGTGTGCACAAGATGCGGGAAAGGACTTCATGCGGATTGCCTCATCAGACATCAGTGCTAGCATTAAAGGTATATGAAATATAATTAATATAATTTTGTTATAGTTTTATATGCATGATTTTTGCAAAACGTACAAAATGATATTGTCTCTTACAGTTCTGGTCCTGATTTCTGTTTCCATCTTCTCAAAAATATAAAGTTACTTAGGCAAGGATTTTAGACTCCTTCATTTCCATCAGGTGATCATGTTGTGATGACTACATTCCCATTCAAAGGAACTCTCTCTGTTATGATAGTAATTGCAACAATGTATCCAAATCTATGTCAATATCTCAAGGAAAAAAATGTGTGCTGGTCCAGTCGTGGAAATTTATAATAAAGAAGAAATTTTCTTCTTTGCTCCTTTAGCTAAGCAAGATGAATTTTACATTTCAGAAGCTTTAGAAGAAACCCCATCTAACCAAGTTTAATCAGACTCAGATATATCAAAAATAACAGAAATAGAAGAAAACATTTCAGATAAGAGAGACAGTATCACTTCCTTAGATTTTTATGGGATTTACTAGTTATTTCCCTCAATATTGTGAGCATTTAAATATGCTATATTATGTGATATTTAAAATTGGAGATTTTTTTATAGCATGATCCCATGTTACTTTCTCACTGTTACATTTATGCAAAAAGATGTAGAATCACTTCAAGAGAATGATACGCATGATCAGAATTAATTTTGGAAAGTATTGCAATCTGCCAGGCAATTTATGATTCCTATGAAATTTTGGTGAAATTTTCGAGGTTCTACAGTAGAACCTCGAAAACTCGGCTCTCGATAACCCGGCCACACCCTGGCAGGGCAAAAAAATCCTTAGTTAATTAATTTTCATTATAGACAGCTTTATAAAAGTATAAAAGCTCTCATAAAGTATTTTTCTGAGGTCTGTCTTATCAGGTAAATTACTGTACGCAGTGTATTCATTAATTTTCATTTTCATGTAGTAAAGGCTCTATGCCTTCATAAAGTACGTACTTTTCCTTTGTTTAAGGGTATTTGGGCAGTTTATTCTCTGTTGTATTCTCAAGCAAACAATACATACAAGTACAGTACAGTATTTTCTGAGGAAACACGCATACTTATCTTTTTTTAACCCCGTTCCCGATAACCCGGCATTTTCTCAAACTCGGCCACCCTTCGGTCCACATTAGGCCGAGTTTTCGAGGTTCTACTGTACTTATTTTTTTTTTATGTAGTAAATTTATTTAAAGTTATATTCAAAAGATATATATTCTCCCATTATATGATGGAAATAACAATATAGATTTTCTTTATAATACTGATAAATTGTTAAGTCGTTATCAAAAGTATTATCTAAGATTATTATTCTAATATCTCAAAAAGTGCACTTTCATATAATGTACAGTACATATATATGTAAATTCTTTGTGTAATTAAGAATAATCTTTGTTTTGTAATATTTTCTTGCATTTAAAAGTTTGTAATTTCCTTAATGTCAACCATTAAATTTTCTTGCAGAGATCCTCACATTTAGAAAAATTTTAGTAAGAAATGCAAATTGAGACTCTGCAGGCCAGAGTATATTTGCAATTTTAGTAACTGTTTATTTATATAATTTTAAAATTAAATATTTTTAGTTAATTTTAGTTCAATCAGTATTTGAATTTTTAATATATAATACAGTCGACCCCCCTATAACACTGTTGATAATTCCATTTTATATGAATTCAATGTTGTACGAGTCACTTAGATTTTACAAATACGTGTGCCAGGCTGTGAACGGCTCACATATTTGTAAAATCTAAGTGACTCGTACAACACGGAATTCATATAAAACTGAATTATCAACAGTGTTATAGGGGGTCGACTGTATTTTATTCTTCCTGTGTAAATTTCAGTATTTGTTTTCATAATGAAGATTGTGTAATGTTACGAATAATTTAAATAAGTAATTGTTGTAAATCTAATAGCATAATTCATCTCTCTGACGTCACAGGCTCTAAATTAAGCAATGGAACTGTAATGTGCATTACTGATGTCATTCAGTAAAAATAGTTGTGAATACGGTAATGTATAGTCAGTGATGTATGATGATTCAGAGCCGTAACTAGCCATTCCTGTGCCCTGTGCAAGAATTTGCATTTAGGCCCCTTAATTTATTTGGTTTGGAAAAATAATAAAACAAATATATTACAATAGATTTTTAATAAGATTTATTTTAATTGAACTTTTCTGGCTTTCATTTCAGCAAATTCATTAATTACATGATCATAATTAGTATTTTTAATGATAATGTATTCTATTGAAATAATAGAAATATTGGACAATCGTTCTTGCCCGATATTTAATCTTAATAAATTTTTTATTAATTTTAACTTGCTAAAACTTCTCTCGCACGAAGCAATAGAAACGGGAAGAGTTAGAAATATTCGAAGAACGACATTGATATTTGGGTAAGACTCAACTAAACCAAAATCACGAAGAGCCTGTAGAATATTAAGCGAAAACGCAGTTTCTATATTTTGTATAAGAGTCGTTACTTCAAACTTAAAACTTTCAATTTCACTTGTGAATTCGTACTTTTTTAAATCTTTGCTATATTTAACAGCGAGATCTGCAGCTGATTTTTTTTAAATCAGCAACACTCATGTATTATAAAGAAGAGCCATAGAGAAAGCAAAAATTAGCCTTTTTCCAGTATCATATTAAAGACCTCGGGGGCCCCTTCGAGGCCGCATAGTTCGCTTACCGCCGTTGAGGTATACAACACATATGGGTACTAATATAAAGCAAAAAGTTATGTCAGAATTTCTGCACGCCTTTTACAACCTCGAGACTAAGATTTTATTCGAGAGTTACCACGTTATCTATTTAGCAATTAAAAAAATCCCCGGGCAGATTTATTTTTATTACAAAATGTTATCTTTACAGATTTCTAGCTCTGCACACTGTAGAAAAATCTAGAAATACAGTTTTATATATCGTAATAATATTAGTCGTCGCCAGAGAGCTCTATAAAGTAGAGAAATATCTATAAATTTGAAAACTATAAACATAAATTTAAATTTCTCAAAAAATAAATAAACAAAATTTCAAAAGTCGGTACTTTTGGCTGATTTGTCTGCTGTCTCCGCTATCTCACTACGTCCCTCTAAAAGTCGCCACGGTTGGGAACACTGGTGAGCAGACATCTAGGGTCTAAATAAGGCAAAATGTAATCGCCAATAAAAAGGAGGAAAAATTCAAGATTTAAAACTAAAATTTCTTGTAAACAGCAGTTTGGGCCCCCTTCCAAATGGGCCCTGTGCGAATGCACCTGTTGCACCTGCCTAGTTACGGCTCTGTGATGATTTAACATTAAACTATATGTAAATTATAAATATCACTTTAATCCTTGGTTGTTCAGGTATTTAACTAATGTAGAATTATGTATTTCGTTTAAAGTTTGCCTTAAAGCAACAAAATAGCAATAGAAATATTTGTATACCTGTATTTTGTTGGTTATTTGCATTTGCTTCCATAAGAATTCCACAATGTGAAAAGTATTCATATTAAACTTTTAATTTTTTTAATAATTATTTGTTAATAAAGTAAATTTTTTAAAATTTTATTTGTTTTTGTACAAATTATTTGCTGTTCATTGTGGCTGTAATGTTCTAAATTTTATTCAATTTTGTTGATTTATCTACAAAATAGGAAAGAAAGTAACAATGTTAGCAAATCTCATTTAAGTTTTTTACATTTAAACAAACAAAAGTGTTTTTAAAGGAAACAAAATACATACATATATCTAATTAATATACATAGCAAATTAATTAGATGTTTCATAATACCATTATTTTTTTGTCTAAAAATATAACATTTAATTAATAAATTTTTTAAACCTTGATATTTTAAACTAAAGATTTGTAAATTAAAACAATTTGGGATATAAAACAATTCTCGCGATTTTTAAGCGAGATTGCGGTTTAAAAAAACCTAAAATTAGCATAAAACAAACAAAATATTCTGGCTGATATACAGATCTTTAATCTATCTGGTAGGCTAAAAGGGGCACCATTTAGAGCTTTGTCCCTATTTTTCTTTATAAGAAATTCGTTTAACATTACCTGTCAATAAGTTACTTGGAATTTCTCGAAAAAAAAGCATGTAAACAATTGGAAAATTGATTATTTTATTTCAAATTCAATTTTAGTAAACCGATAAGAGAGAATGTAAGGCAATGTATTTCAGATAAGTGATGGAAGACTCAGCCATTGCATCAACATTTTGTAGACAAAATTCATTAGTGATTAAAGATGAATGACAATAAATATTGTGTAAATAAACGTGTTCATATAAACATGGATTTGAATTTGGTATAAGTAAATAGTTGAGAATATAAAATAACTTACTAATAAAATAAGAAATCCCTTTTAAAATATTTATCACTATTAAGTGAAATTACCAATATATGAAACTCATTATTCTCTTGTTTGTAGAGTACACAGAAAATCCTGTTTAAAATTGACAGCATTAATTTTAGTTAAAGTAATCATTTTTAAACGATTAAAAACCTACATATTATTTGGTAAAATGTGTGACTAAATATCCAGATTGCAATACGTGTTGATTTGTTGGCTGAATGATGTCAACCTACTGAAATTGGAAATGTTGATCAATTAGCCTAAACTTTGTATTGTTGTTGTGAGAGTGAACAAACATTATTTCTAAATGTTGATAAAAGGCACTTATTTATAATCTCACTAGCTCTTGTGTGTATTGACATTAATGTTAAAATTATTGCGAAATTTTCAATTAAACTAAATTATGTGATATAAAATATTTTAATGTTGAACCAGTTTTAAACATCAACAAGTAACTTTTATCTGTTTTGTATTTCAATAAAGCTTTTTTTGTACATTTACTATAATAATAAAATAATCAAGAATAATAAATGTAAATTGCAAATTAAGTTTTTTTTTACATTCTCTATTAGACAATACAGTATTTTTAACCTTACAGAAACTTGTATTTAATCTTTTATATATATATATATACTACAACAGAATATGCTAAGTGGAAATGCAGATTAGTTAACAATTTTATATATTTTTTCACCTAAACATAATTCATAGTTTTTAATGCATAATTGTTAAAACATTTTAAATAATAAGTTAATATTTTCTACAGATTCTCTAATCCATTGGTTTGCTTTTCAAATCAAATCCTGTGGAAACTTAAATATAGACACTGAATATGACATTACTTTATATTTTCCTAGCAACCAGGTATACAACACAAACATAAAATAGCTTACTATGAAAACATTACAGTACAAATGCAACATTACTTTTTCCTGGTACTTATATTGATAAACAATTTCCATGATGAAATGTATGGAAATTCTTATTTAAAACATATATAATTATTATATTCAAAGGAATTTAAATACAGTATTATTATTGTTAAATAATTTATACAAGAATTCTATACTTTTAATTTAAAAAATGGTCATACAAATTTGATTAAATATATTTACAGATATATCTATTATGGAACTGGATACATGAAATTTCTATAAATTTGAAGTGTTGTTTCTTAACACAGATTTTGAACTGACATTCAAAAGCAGTCTTGTCTATTGACAGAAAGAACTGTCAATCCTAGTAAAGAATTAAATATTTTTTTTTTCTGTAGAGAGTAATCTATGGAGAATATTCTTTATTCAAAATTGTTCAATAACTTTCATATTTAAACTTTATAATTTGTTAAGCAAGATTTGTGAAAATTTCTTTCAGAGGTATACAAAACTATATTTTATTGTTTCATCTATATTAAATGAATATGACAAATTCAAAAAATATTCTGACTTGACTCAATTATAAATTTCATCCTTTCTCGAACTTTTTATCAATAATTATAAAGTATAAATTTTCTGTTATTCATTATCAGTTCACGTATATTTAAATTTAAAACACTAATCACAATATTAAAATTATCTGTTGTGTATGATTTGGTTTAGAGGTGTATAAAGACCAATTATGAATTAATTAAAATATCTATAACCTTGAGGCAAATAATAGTAAGGGCTTATCACACCAATGATAATGGGCACAAACGCTCAAGAATCAAAGTAAAACATTTAATAAAACAAAAAGGGGTGTACAATAAGATGATTACATAAGTATAAAAAACCATAAAAATCCAAAATGCAACGGTGTGATAAGCCCTTACTATTATCTGCCTCATGGTTATCGACATTTTAATTAATTTAATTATAGAGCTAAAAGCAATTTCTGTAATAGTCAAGTATGAAGTTAAAATTCGTTCAAAAAAATAAATAACTTAGTAATTTATTAAGTAAACTAAACCATTCTTAAATTACAGTCGACCCCCCATAACACTGTTGATAATTCCGTTTTATATGAATTCCATGTTGTACGAGTCACTTAGATTTTACAAATATATGTGCCGGCTGTATATGGCTCACGTATTTGTAAAATCTAAGTGACTCGTACAACATGGAATTCATACAAAACAGAATTATCAACAGTGTTATGGGGGGTAGAATGTATTCCTATAAATTTAAGAAAACGTGCATGCTAATTATACAGTAGACCCCCTATAGCGCGGTAGATACGTTCCTCGTTACATGAATTTCGCATTGTAGGAATCCTTAAATACATGAGCCAATAGCAGCCCGACACGTGTGAAGTTTACGGACTACGGCTGTTTGAAAGATTTTCTTCCATAAAATTAATCGATTCTGGACT
The DNA here is from genome assembly GCF_000671375.1 of Centruroides sculpturatus. Classification (NCBI taxonomy): domain Eukaryota; kingdom Metazoa; phylum Arthropoda; class Arachnida; order Scorpiones; family Buthidae; genus Centruroides; species Centruroides sculpturatus. Next base: position 316,227 of record NW_019384842.1, read on the forward strand.
AATTCGACTTAACATTTCCAAAATACGTATAATTTTTTGGGAATAATCCGTATAAACTACGCTATAAACAAAAAATTGTAGGATTACTTACCGAGTGTGCACCGTTCGACATCGCCGTTGCTCAAGCTTGTTTTCGTCGCGGAGCATCGCACCAAACTGCGGCCGCATTTTCTGATAAGTTATTTTTCTGCGAAAACTTCGTTGAACTTTGGAGACATCATTAATATAAATAATTTTAATGGCCGTTGAATAAGAAATGTTTCTTTCACAAGAAATGCATAAAATTACAGTGCTGTATTAGACTTACGGTACCTAATTTACATACTGTACAGACGATAGTAAACTCAACTTACTCGCCTAAACTCTCCGTAGCGTGGCGCTGGACGGCGGAAAGTATATATATAATTATAATAAAGTTACAATAAATTAAGTTAATATATAATTATATGTAGAGTACCTAATTTATATATAATACTGTACAGACGATAGTAAACTCAACTTACCCGCCTAAACTCTCCGTAGCGTGGCGCTGGACGATGGAAAGTAGTTCGGCTGCTCGTCCGCGATGACGTTTTACTGCGCTTTACGAGTCCCTTTTAGCGTCTTTATACGAATACCGTCGCAATTTTTTGCCGCGTTATAGGAATCTACGTTATAGGAACCCGCGTTATAGGAGTCTACTGTACTATATTTTCACTTTATACTCACTCAATATTACAACTAAAAAAGAAATAATCGATTTTTTAAGCAAATAAAGTTAATTTTAAAAATTTTCATATAAAATATATCATAAAATTATTTAATGCTCAGAATTCAATATCTCCATATTCAACTGTTTATGAAGAAGAAGCGCCCATTTTCCTTTCAATTCAGCGCGCCATCTAAAGGAAAAAGTTTATTTACATACCGTATTTAAGTTTTTTTTTTTTTTTTCAATTTTTAAAATTATTTAAAATATTTACCTTTAATTTTATTTTATTAAGTTTTAATTAATATTAATTTAAAAATATAACACACAAATTTTTCTATATTTAATTATAATACGCTTATTAATTAATAATTAAGATTTAAAATCCATTAAGGAAATTATATAAGCCTGGCAACTTTGAGATAATTTTGGTGTAAATCTTGAATTCCGATTTTTCCTGATCTTTGATCACTTATTTTTACGAAAATAGAAAAGAAATCGATAATTTTTGTACAAAAAATTCAGTAAATAAATTTTTTCCTTAAAGTGGAGTTTTTCGTGTTGAATTTACTAACGGTGTACACATACACACGAGAAATGTAGAACGATTCGATGTTTACATAAATAAAGTATTTACAGTATATCAACCGAACAGTTAAAATAGATATATTTTTAAATTTAAATAATTAATAGAACAAGAAATATTTCACTTAAAACTGTGTGTTTCATGAAAATAATAATTTGATATAATTATATGTTTTAAGGGACCCCAACTGAGTAAATAAAACCACAGAACACTGATACTGTAATTGGTCGCGGGTTCGTGCACTATCAATATGCTGACCACGTGAAGTATTTCGGATTTTCTTTATACGAAATAAACGCCAACACATACACGGAATCTTTTCCCGATATTTTGAGTTTAGAAGATCTCAAAATGTGGAAATTTGCAATGGGAGAGAAAAATATGATCCTTTGCCTTCTTGGGATCTTTCAGGCTCTCACTCCACCAGTCGAGCATAGAGCGTTGGCAGCAGTGTTCGATTCTTATCGATATTCAATTACGAACCTTTTACAGGACAATGGAGCCGGCGGCAAGGATGTATGTAGGGGCACAACGAGGAGGTAAAGCTAGTAGGATTTGGGTTTTAGTCCAGCGATGTGGTTATCTCTTTGGACTCATCGTCCGCAACAGGCAGTACAGTAAGGTGGCGTCATAAGCTGCGAAATCAAAATACAATTGAACCATTCAATAATTAAAAATAATTATGCAACGCTTTTCTATATTGGTCTATGTTATTCCGATATTGATGTATACGATTTATGATTTATCGCACGCCTCTGCCTAAGCGCTTTCGGTACCTTTTGATTTCGGTTTCTGGTCCAGGTGTATCGTTGGCGAGCGCTTGCCGAAAGACTTTTGATCTGATAGCGCGAAACTATTATTTTTATTTGTAATATACCACGCGGCCGCTCCTAAAAGCAATTATCACAAAAGACAATTGCACGTGTTACGTGTTGATAGTTCTGCTATGAGCTTACAATTATTGACAACATTTGATTTTAATATTAGTTTATCTCGAGAAGTGACAAGTGGTCATGCTGTGTTTAAATCAGCAAATCAGATACAGTGAAAACTGTTTAGGCGACCACCTGCATTCGACGGGAACCTGTCAAAACGGGAAAAAATTTCTGGCACCGAATAGTTTATCCATAGAGTCTTCGTATAAGTTACCTGTATTAAACGACCACCTTTGTAACGCGACCGCGGGCATCGATCTTTGGTCCGAAACAACATACAACAATGGTAGGTAGTTGTTTGTGGATTCGCGCTTCGCCAATGTGGAGTTTTCCGGGTTTACTTCATGACTGTAGCACCCAAATAGACCAGTTGACCAAAACAGTCTTCCCGGGAGGCATTACTCCGAAAGATGGTCCACGTGTCGCCTTACGGAAACCACATAAACCAAACTAAACTAAGCCAATATCTCAATGCGGACTCTGGGCGTAATAAACGCCGCAGAATATTTTCAAGAATGAAAATTTTCCGGAAAATTGTTGGGCATTAACCCGCGCAATATTAATCCGTTGGAAAAATTGTTCTATTATTACTACGTAGTTCGGAAAATTTACATTTAATAATACGAATAATAAAACAGGCCTATTGTGTACAAAAATTCTGCACTTTGGCACATAAAACAATATTAGGTAGGGATTAATGGACTTTTTAATGTTAGGAAACGCAAAATTTTGCATTGTTTTTTTTTTCAATATTTTCTGAAAAATTATTTAAGAAATGTACAATTTTGTCTTTTCTTTATTGAAATTATTTTGGGGATAATCCGTTCGGATGTGTGAGTCCCTGTCAATCACCAACCGCATTGTGGGCATGGCCGAACTCATAACGGACCAGCTAAATGAGGCCCTCTTAATGCCCGTAGGGCGAAAAGAGTAAATAAAAAAATCACTTTTTCCATAAATATTTTTTCTTCTTGATAAAAACGTGTAAATTTTTATAATATTTTAAAAAGCAAAGATGGTCAATACTTCGATCACTCAATTTGATTCTTATTTTACTAAAGAAAAGTCCTGCTACCGAGAATGCCCTGTTTGATTCAATTGATGTGGGTGGAATCGTCTTTAATGCATTTAAGAGAAGATGGATGTTATGTGTTTTTTTACCCAAAGCCTGGAAGATTTCTAGTTCCTTTTCTAGATGCATTGCAGTATTTCTTTTTTTTTTGTCTAGTATTCTAGTAAATGTCTACCTTGGCTGCTTTAATAGTAGCATTAAGCAAGCTTAAAGCCCGATAATTTGGCAGTTCGTTTGGCTGTAATAATTGGGTTTATGAACAAAAACTTCATACAGTATGACCCCGCTTAACATGGGGATGTGTTCCTAGACAACAAAACACTAAACGAAACAGCATTAAACAATGTCATTTTAACATAGAGTAGATAGGGATAGGGAAACACATGACCAAAAATAAACAAATTTTACTTTAAGTTATTTTTGTATTAATTTTTATAATAATATATGTTAAATAACACATAAACATATGCACTCAAAAATGTAAAGTTCATTTTTTGTGATGAAGATCCTGACTTTTCTGAAATTTTTGTTTTTTGTGATAAAGTCCTATAGTTTCGTTTGTCGCTGTTTTCTTTTTTTAAGCAAATGTCGGTAGCGGAAGATCGCATCCAAAATGCTTCGTTTTGCTTTTGCACTCCTTTCAAAATCTGGATTATTCAGTACAATTTGATCAATGATTTTGGTTATCTTACCAAACTTTTTTACTAAGGAAATCTGTAGAGAAATTTTTTGGGTTCTTCATTTTCAGAATCTTTATTTTCTAGTTTCACATGAATTCCATGTTCTGCCACTTCTTGAAGGTTGTCATTGGTAAGGCTCTCGCCAGAAACCTGCTGTAACTCCTCAATATCCTGTTTGTCTATATTGATTAGGTTGAGTTTGGTCACCTTAACGATACACTGATAGACTCTTCTCGTTGAGAATTCTTGGATACCTTTAGCCATAACTTCTTCCACACTTTTGTGCATTTATCAGTTAATTCTTGCCAAGTGAAGTCGATATTTCCTATGCCATCCGTGATGTTATATTTTTTCCAAAATTGCACAAAATTGCACCAAACAAACATAGATTTAAAGAAAGTACACCTTTTTGCCATTTTTTGCTGATTGGTTCATGTTTGAAAATAATCGTATTATATATGAATCAGTGAAATGCTGCAATAATTTAAATCAGTGTAAATTTTGCGCTTTTTTAGGCTTCGAGCAGACCGTGTTATATCAAATCAGTATTAAGTAGGGTCTTATTGTACTTGCTTACTTCCTACTCAATATCCTAGNTCACTCAAAAAAAAAATCCTCGAGGTTCTTTGACCCATCCGAATATGATTACTGATTCTCCGAACGGTATGTTGTAATCATGGTTACTAAATTATAATTGGTTACTTGACTGTCTAGTAACCACGGCTGTAATTCGTTATCAATTTTATAAATTTAATTGCATTTTTTTAAAGTAGTTAAATTTATAAATAAATAAAATAAATCTATTTTAATTTTCTTTTCAAAATTTTAAATACTTTTTTAAAACATCCATTACAAAATAATTTATTTATAAATAAATTTAAATCTTCATTCGTACAACCAGAGTCCGTTCTGTCAGATATGTTCTAGAGTTATAGGTGCGTTCTTTTATTCCTCCGCGTAACTCCGCGCGACCGGCATCCGTTTAAAAATTTCCACCGAACGCGTTCATATATTCCGGCAGTACTCATCGGACGGATATTAACGAACGCATCCAATGTGTCAGGTCGCCGATAGCTGTCGCTCGAGTAGCTTTGCGGCGATAAGTCGGTTTATTCAGTAGGTTATCAAGCAATTTTGTCGTTTTCGAGCATTTTCGTAATATTTTTTCTACGGGAAAGAGAAACGGCAGCATGCCGAATAAGTGTTTTGTGTCCTGGTGTAAGTCTGGCAAGCGCAAATCTCGTGAGAAGCGTCATTTTTTCACGCCATATCCGAACCTGTTAGATAAGTGGAGACATTTAATTCCTCGAAGAAGAGATTTAGAATTCTCCAAAAAATCGAAAATNGCAGCATGCCGAATAAGTGTTTTGTGTCCTGGTGTAAGTCTGGCAAGCGCAAATCTCGTGAGAAGCGTCATTTTTTCACGCCATATCCGAACCTGTTAGATAAGTGGAGACATTTAATTCCTCGAAGAAGAGATTTAGAATTCTCCAAAAAATCGAAAATATGTGACTTGCATTTTGATGAAAGATTTATACTTAAGAATTATGTGCATATAATTGAGGGTAAAAGAGTCGAGATGCCACGTGGAAAATGGCAACTGACACGTGATGCTTATCCTACGAACTTTCCCAATTGCCCGTCATATTTGCCTGTTAAAGTTCCTAAATTACGTCAGTCTTCAAGGAAGAGAAAAACTACTCCCAACGTAAATAACAATTCAAAAGTTGTAAAGGTATTATCGAGTAAGTAAAATGTCCTTGCAGTAATTTTGTTTAAAGGAGTTAATAAATTGAAGAACTAGAAGATTATTTTTACAGTCGTCTTAGGGTGCGACTATGTAGACGCGAGAGAGCGAGAACAGGTGATGACGTTTCGTGCTCTCTGTTCCTCACTCCTGTTTATTACAACCACACAGACAAGAGTTAGAAACACAGTGTGAAATATTGTCACCTCTCTTGTCATGTATTCTTGCTCGCTCGAATCTGTGCAGTCACGCCCTTAGAGTCGACGGCAAAAACGGCTCGATGTCTTCGAAAAATAATCTTCGTAAACAATCCAGAACTTTTAAAATCCGGTAACAAAATTTTAATAAAGACATCTAAAGAATGTTTTTGATCTCGACCGAGGTCTGCTTTGGGTTTTTAAACCTGCAAATAATTATGAATACCCGAAAGAACAATCTGAGGGCTCCGAGCAGTAAAGCTTAGATGTGTATAAAGTACGTTTATGAGACACGGTAGATATTGTGAAAAATTTTTATTAATTTTTTTGTTTTGAAAGCCGAATCCTAATGATAAGAGATTGGCATTTTGATTATTTTTAACTTGTGTAATTAAAAAATTACAAATTGTAGATTATTAAAAAATTAATCTACAATTTGTGTTTTTAAGGAAGGTTTTGTTATATCTTTTATATTATTTGGTATTTTGAAATAACGTTAGCCAATGGTGCAATTGAAGATCCGTCAAATTCGTGTTCTGATGTGTTGTCGTCATTGGGTATAGTGTGTTATGTATAAATAGCATAAGTAAGTAGTACAATAATTGTATTTTTATGTAATCTATGAAATTTGCATGCATCGTTTTGGATATTGCAATGCAAACACACTGTATAGGAAGAAATCTGTTAAGTTATATACAAATTTCACAAATTAATGTTGTCATTGTATTAATGATGCACGAGTGTTAAGGTCAATGAGATTACAATGATGCATGAGTGCTATGGTCAACTGTGCAGATTACATACTGCTAAGTACAGATATATCAGAAAATTCAAGGACCAGCAGTTGGAAAATTGTAAACTCAAGAAGATTGCAGCTCTTGAAGATAAAGTTACAGCCAATGAAGAGAATAGAAAAAACTTTCTGAAAGGGAAAAGATAGTTATTGAATGTATCTTTTAGTCAAACAAATCTCAGTTAGCAAAATTGTATAGCACTAAGTGGATTTTGGATTCATCTGCCTATGAATTCCTTCAAAGAAACAAGTTCTTGTCATTGTCACATCCAAATACTGTAGGAAAATATATATGTAAATTTAATGTTAAATTTGGATTTGATTCTGATTTATTATCAAGATTGATTAATTAAAAGAAAAATTAAGCAATATGCCTGAGAAGCAATGCCATGTTTGTCTAATTTTTGATGAAATCTCTCTACAAAAGTGATGGAAGATGCAATTAAATGGCTTGACCAATTGGAAGATTAACGGCTGTTAAAAACAATATAAGAAAAAAAGAATGGAGGCTTTCTTAGTAAGCAGACATTTGAAAGTCTGAGGTTAACATTGTTCAGCATTCTGGAATTGTCGAGCTTTTGTCACAGAATTTTTATGATGTTTTAACTGATCTTTTAATCAACATCCACTTGAGGTATATATCTGGGCAACAACTGTGTAAATTTGTATAAACTTATACAACTTTAATGTAAATATATTGACTTCATAAGTTAAGCTTTTATGGTCTTCCTGTAGAGTTAACATTAACCTTTTACTCATCTTAATTTTATTTTTGTGTAGTAGGAACTTATTATTAACATTGATTTATTATTTTAGCATTTCTTTGGTTTGATCTGACAAGGCTGTGGCACAACACATAACCAACCAATGTTCAGTTATTATGTCAAATGATGAATGTCTGTTGCTTAGTGCATCAGTCAAAACATTCGTCTGCTTGTTATAACAAAGACGACAGATCACAAGTGCTGTTGAATCTGATATGCTCAAAAGATGTTGCTAGAAACATTACTGTGAAACAGCAGTACACTGATACACTTGAAAAAGTATTATGACAACCTCAAGAAAATGTTGATGTTTGTGATTTAACCTCTAAACTTAGAGACCATGATTTGTATTGTAAAAGGTATATTTGTGAATATAATACATAGCAGGCTGTTTAGTCCTTAAAGTCAAACCCTTAAATGTATAGAGGCAGACAAAATTGTAAAGCAAAAGTTCTTGAACATTACAAAATTTCTTATTCTGATTATTGATTAAATATTACTCTCGAATGAATTTAATCTTTAGTGCCTTGGATTTATTGAAAATAATCATAAATGTACTTTAACTGCTGCCGTTTTACATTTCTATGTGGTATGTAGGCTGCAGTTTTTCCGAGTTTGTTTGTTTAAATGAGTATCATAATCAAGTATCATAATCAACTACTTTATAGATATGGATAAATTAAATTTAAAATATGTTTTGATATAATATGTCAGTAATTTTTAATATTTTAAAATTTTTATTTACAGTTTTAAATTCAGATAATTCTTTAAATATCTGCATTTAAAACTGTTATTTTATATTGCTATATATTGTATATTCAAGTTTTCTATATACATTGTACAGAAACAGAAAATTATCTGTTTATTTAATTGTGCATTTGCATTATTCTATATTGTATTTTTCATTGCATGTCTATGACAATTGGGAAAACCACAGTTTATTCTCTAATGCATTTAAGCAGCCATAGAAATTTAACTCAGATAAAAGCAAACTGTATTTTTTTTCGAATAATTTATTAATTGTAATACTACATAAAGTACACAGTTTTATTTGATTCAGTAGTGATAAACGGTATTTGAGATGCTTTACACATTTGTATTTTTGACATAGGAAATTGCGTTTCTTATGACATTCATATTGTGTGTATATATTTTGGTAGTATATAAGATTCTGTATATATATAAGACCATTAAAAGTAGAGTATGAATGCATTTATTAATAGCTTACTGACATCTTGGCTTTTTATAAGCAGTAACATGTCTTTTAGACTATCATTGCTATCACTTTCCATTCCATTTTTTAAACTTATCTTGAAGTCTTGTTCATTTTCTTTCTTGTAATAACTCCATTTGATTTTAAGAACTGTATATCTGATTCTAAAAGCCTGATCTCTATTGATTTTTAATTCTCTCTAATCTGTTCCTAACCTTTCTTGGCTTCTTTAATTACTATCTATCTCATTAATCTAGCTCCTTTGCCACTGAATTGTAGCATTTTGCAGCTATTTGTGTATATTATTTTTTTTCCTCACTTTATTTATATTTTGTTTGTTTTCCATTTGTCACTTGTCTGTTTTTGTGCGGATCCCTCTCTGTTTTCTTCCTTGGTACCATCATTTCTCTGCTGGTGGGATGTGCAATGTGGTGATTGGCCCAAGGTGTGGTCACATGGGACGGAGCAACATCCTTTCATGGGCAGTATAAATAAAGGGTAAACCACATGAAGAGGCTTTTTTTGTTTGTGGGATTTCTTCGTATGTGAGGATGCCGCAGGTTGCGAGGACTGGGATGATAGAGGTTCAAGAGAATCGGTCGTCCAGGAATTGAAGAGATTTTGGATCAAAATGGAAATCCATTTGCATCGAGAAAATAAGTCAAGAAAAAAAAAGATAACCATCCAAAAGGTAAAAGGACTAACTATAGTGTCGCATGACAAACGAATTTGTTTGGTCCAAACGGAAATCTTGTATGTATTATTGTATACTCATTTCCTCAACTTTGCATTTGATGTTACCTTAGTATTATCATTTCTTTTTTTTTTTTTCTTTTTTTTTTGTACGGTCTATTGGAAAAAAGGAGGATTTTGCATAAGGAAGGAAGTTCAGGAGAGGGATAATTAGGGTAAGAATATCATTGTAACGAGATTGAACTTTGTATCATGTATTGTTCCATTAGTCATGTATTTGTTCCCAATAAACCCTTGTTTATAAAACCATGCTGTGACACCAACTAGTCATAGTTTTAACTGTTCTTTTGTTCAATCCTGCAGACCATGTGCTATGGGAGGTTTTTACAGAATCCTGCAATAATAATAATAATAACACAGATATGGGCTTAAAAGTTACATCTTGATACTCCAAAATGCATTCTAAACCCTTTTTTTGTAACACTTACCTATCCTACACTTGCTTTAACATTTCTATACATTTCCATGATTAAATTTATACCTTTCATAATCCCTTTGCTGCCTGACTTAAAGAATTTATTGAGGGCATCACATATTAATAATGTGTAGATAGTCCTTATTATAACTTTGACTATTTTTCATTATCCAGTATGAAAACTCCCAAAAATATTTTAAAATTAACACTAATTTGATTCGTCAGTTTGTTTTATGCTATAATTTAAGTCTAAAATCATGAAAGTGACAGTTAATAGTATTCTGTGATGATATTGACATTTATGTATAAATAATGTTCAAAATTTTATCTCTATAAAGAATTTTGATTGTTTACAACTGACTGGCTATGCTTGATCCAAACTTATGCCGCAAAGCAATTGCAGCATTTGAAGGGGCAGAAATATGCCACTTTTGTCGCGGCTTAAGCAGGCCACACTTTTGTAGCAATAGAGCTGTTGGTTACGTTCAGTAGAGTCAACAGTTGTAACTGAGCAAAGGTGTTTCACGTGATAGCTGTTACATAGTTACATCAGCTGAATGATGAGTTGTGGCAAAACGCCATATTATTGTATACGCGCTAGCCATAACTCTAGTGTTTAAGATTCTTCTTTGTGTTCCTTGTCCTCTCTTCTGGATTTTTCCACCCTTCACTTCCTGTTCGTTGGGGGGGCAACACCGTTACGAGAACGAGGCCAGGAAAGGAGTTGGGCCCCGAGGTAAACGGGGGAGACTCATTCTCGAAGTAGACGAGGAAGCGAGCGGACGGACATCTCGGACAAGATTCGTTCTCGGAGAATATAAGAACAGTGGCTGAGTGATCCATCGAGGGAAGAACAGAGAAGATACTGACCAAGAATTATTTGTATCGTCGAACTGAAATACAGTTTCCCTCTCCAACAGGAAGATATCACATCCAACTAATTCGGGTACCCCCTTTCTCTAACTTTTCTATACGTTTTCCTACCTGTGCTATACTATCATCCTTCCTTAATTTAATCTTAGCTTGTAAGATAGTTACAACCTTAGTAATTAAGTTGGTCGTTGTGCTCTATTGTCACGAACCTACCTTCGATGTGTAACACCACGTGCATCAAGCCTTTGTTTCCCGAGGTACACGTGTGAGGTCGAGTAGGGATCCAGTTTACTTAATTTCACTATTACCCCACAAATTTTAGTGGGAGCTTATGTAATTTTCTTTTGTACATGAATAAATCCTGTATTTTCCCACATTTTTGTTTTTTTCGTTCTTTCGGGGCTCCGTGCACATTCAATATTTTAACAGAGTGATGTATGCATTGGAACAGGAAACAGTCATTGTTGGTCAGTTGCAGGTAGCGAAAGGTAGCATAAATGAAGGTTCATTTAAGCTTATTTAAAACTTATTATTTTTGCTATTTTGTTCTTAACTAACATCTGTATGAACCAAGCATTGCCATTGGTTTAATAAAAATAAAAATAAAATTATAGACATATCCTTTCTAAACATTCACAATGTACAAAACACATGCATTGAAAAAATCAGCAAATACAAACCTAGAACTTACCCAGGAAATAAGGCATTTGTGAAGGATGGATATAGTTCTTATTGTACTGTATCTGTTATCATCTCCTCTACAGGTATCATACCCCACACACTACACAAACCCTGGAAACATTACAATTGAATAGAAACACATACATCACACTATAGAAGGGCTAACAATATTGAAAAAATTTCATATTGTTAGGAAATTCCTGAATACGGACACACACTGACACACTGGTTAAATTTTTGTTTTGTTTTGGTTACTATGACTTGACTCTAGTCTTGCATAGTATACAGCATTTTTTGTCACACATAGTACATACAAGTTTTTTATTTTTATTTTAATGTTTAATAATTTTTGTTTTCCCATTTGTTTTAGAAAATATAAATTGTAACAAGTAATTGTAAAAATAATTCATAAATTCTTGTAGTTAATTGCTTTTGCTTTTCTGAAAAAAAAAAACAGATACAACTGTTTATTAATAGGGCATGATAGGAGAAAAATGAGCTAATCAGGGTCAAAGTGTCATCTATTGCCAGAAAATGGCACATTACCAATTTTAAAGCATAGTGGCATGACCATACAGGTAGCCCTCGGTTTACGCCACAATTCCATTCCTACAAAAGCCGGCACAAATCGAATCTGCGTAAAATGAATCCATATTTAAGTGAGGTATAGGGTTAGGTTCTACCTAACTGAAAAATAAGCAAATAATTTTGTTTTTAATAGAATATAATACAAAATACATATAAATTTAATTTTTAAAATGTTAACCCGACATAGAGCTAACAGACAAGTGGAGACACTGATTGGTTGACCACCGGTCGCTGTAGCGCATATATAAGGTCAGTTTGAGCGGGAAAATTGAAGGTGGCTAAGGAGAGATAGATATCGTCTGGCCAATGAGAAGTAGATTTGTCTTACTAACGATAATTTGTGATCGCCGGAAGTACTACTGTGTCGTAAGGTATTTTCCTGAACGAACTGATACAGGATACATTCATTGGTGCTATGGATTCAGACGCCATTTATTGGACTGTTAAGTTTGATAACTTGGCTCATGGGTAACTAAACGTTTAGTATTTTAATATTAATTTAATGCAAATGTATACATACCCAATAATATTAAACAGAAAAAATAAATATATTCAAAGAAAATCTTTGTTTTAACGAATATACAATGTCGCGGCTCGGTAAATATGTCAACACTAAAATGAAAATTACTTTGGCATAGGAAAAATCGGGGAATTAAACTGAAACGGCAAATTGCACAGCGGCGTAAATTGAGCCGGCGTAAACCTAGGGCTACCTATACTGTTATTTATAGATCACAGTTTTCTCTTATGTGCTGAGTGTTGCGATGTAGGCAATAGCTGGATTGGAGGAGAAGACAAAACTTTTAAAACCTCTATGTGGACAGTCCAGATAGAAGTGTGGACAGTTCAGATAGAAGTGTGGCTAGATTATAGCTGCAGTTGTGTGTTTAGATGCTAATTCTCCTTAGTGCAGTTTGTTTGTCATTTTACCAGAGGTAGTTGCATGTGAAATGTAGCGCTGTCTCTTGTAATCTATAAATTAATTGAAAGAGGGTTTTGGTTTTGCCCCAATTAGTTTCATTAAATGGCTGGGAGTAAAAATACGGTTCAGGTATGAAATTAAAGCTCTTACCCTGTACATGATGCTGTTGAAGTGAAATTTGAGAAAAGTACAACTGTTAGTTGTGGTGGAGTGGCAAAGATACAATGTTAAGCTTATTAGAAGGCAGCCATGTGGGAATAAACAAACTTGTCAGTTGCTTGTGCACCATCTAGCAATTCACTTTTTCAACTATTAGAACAATCTGTTGCTTACCCCTACTCTGAATTTCTGAATTTTTTTGTTAATTATGCATTAATTAAAAGACTTTTACATTATCTAAATATATAAAATTACTTGTTCTGACTGACAGTGATTGACGCATCATAATCCAGGGCAAATCTAAAGAGGTGAAATTTGGTACACAGTTAGGGTACGTCATAAAAAAAAATAAGAAGAAATTTTTCAAAAATCTCACGCAGGGGAGAGGGAGAGGACGAAGGCTTAACCTGAAAAATGGCTTCTACTGTACTATTTTAGATGTAATTTTTTTTTTTTTCGACTATGTTTAGTCTTCATTGAGTACTTAGGTGTATTAAATTGATAACATTTTAGACATTGTTATAAATATTTTTATATATTTCGATTTAACCAAATGTTTGAGTCGTTTTAAATTCAAATTTATTATTGCATATTGGTTTGATTAAAGAATGATTGTAAACGTTTTAGAAAACTGATTAAATTGAAAACAGTTCGTTCGATTCTCAGCAATTCTCATCATTATCAGTGGTAGGTGTTATATAATAATTACTATGGTTGTTGAAATACTGAATATAAATGGGGTTTGCTTGCAAAAGCTGCACGGGCGAAGTCGTGGGTAAAAACTAGTTTTTTAATATTAATAAATTTTAAATGCTTATGCTAACTATTTAAATAATATTAAGTGTCACTTTTACTTCTCTATAGACTTAATGTTAAGAGTATATAACAACATTGTTGACTGTTAAAACAGTCAATTTAGTTAATTTTTTGCATGCTTTATATTTTTTTTTTTTTTTTTTTTTTTTTTTTTTTTTTTTTTTTGTAATTCATATTTAATCTCCTTGTATAATCAATAATTTTAAATATGTTTAACATTTACTTCAACAATTACCTTAAATTAAGCTAATTATGTTAATTAACATATTAATTACGTTAAAATCAACCCATTTTCAATTTACTGATTTGTTTTCTTATTTAGCCCCGAGGAACAAGGACAACAGAAGCAACAGTCTGCAGCCATCGACGTCTAGACAGTCAACTGAAATGGAACTTATTCTAGCTCAAAGGCACGTGAACAACATCGTATCTGAGATAGTTCCAGAAATCGAGCAAAACAAAGTTTTAGGCATGGATACTCCAGGGCAAAGAAAGCGGAGAAAAAGAAGTCTTGCCAGTACTACCCGAGATCGCAACTATGTTAGACGTAACCGAGCCAAAGTAGCCTATTCTCAGAAAGAAAAGGAAAATAATAGAAAGTACAAAGCCACGCAAATAAAATACGTCGAAGAAGTTGTCGATTCTTCTCGAGATATGCAAATTCTTGACAATGCAGAGGCTGTAGAACAGGTCAAAATTACCACATTGGGATCCGGATGTGAAATTGGAAGAAGCTGTCGAGAGACAGGACCAGTGGGAGGAGCCTCTTGGTACCGGAGAACAGGTAAATGCAAAGAACCTGCAGAAGGAGCTTGCATATTAAATATGTAAACTCTGACATTTTAATGTCATATTTATTTAGTATCTATATTTAGTCTATTAACTACTTAAATATTTGTATTATTATTTCTATGAGTTTATACCAGGAAAGTATTTGAAGTCAGTTTTTCACATTTATTGTTAAATTGTTCTAAAATATTATAATCTGTAACGGTTAGATGTCTTCTTATCGTAGATTTAGCTAAAATATTTAGTTGCACAATTTACAATTTGTTCTGAAGTCAATTTTTTATAAATTTCCAAACACTTAAAATTATATTACAAAAAGAAAAATGAAGCAATAACATTGTAACCATACAATAATGGTCTGTATAGCTATGTAAATTAGGTATGTATACAGCAAATGGCAAGAGTTATCAGAAAAACAGCTTAATAATAATCTAACCACTATAAAATCAGATTTAATAAAATGGACAGCTAGCCAATAGAAAAACTGCAGAGAAGAAAGTACATCTGCCCAACTGAGAAGTCATCACTCACAATGTAACTATCTTATAATGGGATATCCAACCAGTATGCTCAACTTGTCATATTTCACTTAGTCTGACACATTACAGTCAACCCCCTCCTATAAGATCATAGATACGTTCCATTCTTTAGGAATCCGATTTCTTACGAGTCCTTCCAATCACAGCCTGACACGTGTGAATTTTACGGACTATGGCTGATTGAAACGTTTTCTTCCATAAAATTAATCAATTCTAGACTAATCCGACTCAACATTTCCAAAATATGTATATTTTTTTTTTGGAAATAATCCGTATATACTATGCCATAAACAAAAAATTTTAGGATTACTTACCAAGTGTGCACCATTCGACATCGCCATTGCTAAAGCTGGTTTTCGTTGCGGAACAGCTCAGCAAACAGCGGCCGATTTCTAATAACTTATTTTTCTGCGAAAATGTCGTTGAACTTTGGAGACATCATTAATATAAATCATTTTAATCGCCGTTGAATAAGAAATGTATAAAATTACAGTTCTGTATTAGACTTACGGTACCTAATTTACATACTGTACAGACGATAGTTAGCATAAAATCTCCATAGCATGGCGCTACGCGGCGGAAAAATATATATAATTATAATAAAGTTACAATAAATTAAGTTAATATATAATTATATATACAGTACCTAATTTATATATAATTAATATATAATTATATGTACAGTACCTAATTTATATATAATACTGTACAGACGATAGCAAACTCTCCGTAGCGTGGCACTTTACGGCGGAAAATAGTTTGGCTTCCCGATGACGTTTCACGTAATTATAGGAGTTTTTTTATTTTTTTTACGGATACCGTCGCAATTTTTTCACAGTTTTATAGGAATCCTAATTATAGGAACCGGTTTTATAGGGGGGTCTACTGTACTAACTTTTCCTCAATACAAAAAACATTTTGAGAAGACTATCTTCAACAACAAATATGCTCAGATGACAAAGTTTCGTAGGCTATATTAGACAACAATGGACAAATTCCACTTATTTTGTCATATCTGCAAGCAATAAACTTGTTTGTAGAACACTAAGATGACAGAAAAGAAAGATTTATGGCTTATTGAAAGACCTAAAAGCACATACATATATAAAACTGGCTTGACTTGGCACTCTTGCTTATCAAGATCCCCAATATAAACCAATCAACAAAAACAAAACGAACACAAGGCTGTGCACATAGGAGAATGAGGATTTAACAGAAATAACATTTGCAGTTTTTACCAGGTTTAAAAAGATGAAAAAAAATATACTAAATTAATTCAAAAACCCAATTTTTTTTTTTATTCAGAGCATTTCCATTCTTTTAAGAGAACAACAACAGCTGGGAAGTTGTTGAGAACATACATCTCTTGAACTTTTGAAAATTTAAAATCACAAGATTATTATGATTATACAAAAATTAAATAATAATAAAAAATATAAAATCAATATAAAACATAAGAAAAACTAGAGCGAAAAATATTATAACAGTATAATGCTATGTGCAGACTCACGGCTACACACACGTGCACTATATGACTATTGAAACAACTCATAATCCAATTTTAATTAAAGCCTAAACTGTCTTGCCAAAATTATCAGGTTACTATTGTACGATGTGATTAGTCAAATTAATTAGTAATTAATTATGTAGACATGGCTTTACTGTAATTGAATTAATTAGTAATCATAGTTCTATTGTTTGACACTGTATGATCTAGAACAAACATCTCTCCCTACATATTAATGCCTCTTCTAGATAAAGCAAGAAAGGTTTCAGTAAATAAAAATGTTATAATCATAAGGCTGTAGAATGGCAGGCCATCTGCTATCCTAATACAAAGAAGCCGAGGCACTAACTGTTCTAATTTTGCATGCGAAAAAATAAATGTAGTACTGCACTATTATTCGGATCATATGTTTATCAGTCCAGCTTTTAATGATTATAGGGCTTTTCCAAAAATTTTGGACCTTATCTAGTGTCTGTTGCATCAATGTGCAATACAGTAGATCCCCCTATAAAACCGTTTCCTATAGTTATGATTCCTATAAAAATTGTGGCATTATCCGTAAACAACGGTAAAAATAACTCCTATAATACGTAAAACGTCATCGGGCAGCCGAACTACTTACCCGCCGTCCGTAGCGCCACGCTACGGAGAGATTTCTATCGTCTGGACAGTATTATATAAATTATATATAAATTAGGTACTGTACATATAATTATATATTAATTATATATAAATTAGGTACTGTATATATAATTATATATTAACTTAATTTATTGTAACTTTATTATAATTAAATATATATTTTTCGCCGTCTAGCGTCACGCTACGGCGAGTTAGGCGACCTATCGTCTGTTTAGTACTGTAATTTTATACATTTCTTGTGAAAGAAACATTTCTTATTTAACGGCCATAAAAATTATTTATATTAATGATGTCTCCAAAGGTCAACGAAGTTTTCGCAGAAAAATAATATCAGAAATCGCGGCCGCAATTTGATGCGCTGTTCCGCGACGAAACCAAGCTTTAGCAACGAGCGTAGTCAAAGGGTACACACTCGGTAAGTAATCCTACAATTTTTTGTTTATAACGTAGTTTATACGGATTATTTTAAAAAAAATATACGTATTTTGGAAATGTTGAGTCGAATTAGTCTAGAATCGATTAATTTTATGAAAGAAAACCTTTCAAACAGCCGTAGTCCGTAAACTATGATTCCTACAAAATTGATTCATAAAGAACGGAACGTATCTACCGTCTTATAGGGGGATCTACTGTATCTACCGTCTTATAGGGGGATCTACTGTACTTTGCTTATTATTCTGTAGAGAGTTGTAATGCTCCTTAAGATGCTGTCACAGTATGTTGATCCTATGTGGTAAAAATCCTCTTCTCCTTTATTAAGCTTGATCATATATATATACTTGCCAAATCCATTTGTTTTACCTTCTCTTTGTTAGTATGTAGTAATTGCATGATGGAGGGGAGATGTTTAACAGTTAAAAGAAATGTCATCTCTCCTGATCCATTATGCTAGGAGTAAACATATTCTTTATGCTAACTACTACGCATATCTTCTGTTTAGTTGCTTGTCAGCTTTGCCACCATCTTCTGTAGGTCCTGCTGTATACATATTAACAGTTGCCTTACTTACATTGGTGGGGAACCACAATTAATTGCCATTTGTATAATGAATAGCAATCCCTGCTGCCTGTGTTATTAAAGAAGAATGTTATCATCATCCTTACTTACAATTATAACTCTTTATACTCAAAAAATCCTTTGTAGCTTTATCTAGAAGAAACATTAATATGCACGCAAGAGATGTGTTTTTGAAGGTCATATAGTGTTGGTAGCTGTGAGTCTGTGTATAATGTTATATTGAATTCTTTTTTCTTTTTTTTACTGAAGAAATTGTACTGAACAAACTACCAACTAAACAGAAGCCAGTTTTCCATACAATGTTTAGGAGTTGTCTCTTTTGACAGATCATCAATGCTTTGCATTGCCATATCCATTAATTGACACCACCAAATATTTACTTTTTTTTTTTTTCTTAACACTTGGCAACTTATTGACTATTTATTCAGTTGGGACGCCTTTTACATTACGCGTTTCGGGCATTGGCCCCTCTTCAGCCGACTAGACATAAAAAATAAAACATGAGAAAATTTGTACAAAAATACGCGCGTAGATAAACTGTTTTTTTAAAAAAATTTTTTTAAAAACATACCATAAAACACAAACCACTATTGTACAGATGTCGTACAGGATGGACAATTTCATATTTCATATACAACTTGGAGAACAAACAAGGTCGACGATAATCATTGGAGAACAAACAGGGTCGTAGATAACAGCTTGACTACTGGGCTTTTAAGTATGGCTTTCTTATAATTTATACAAAATTCAAATAAATAGATTGACAATTACAACATATCTTAACAATATTTGTTTTTACCTGTGGTTGATATTCGCATATTACACCGAAATTCATTCGATATTAGTTGTCGCCCTTTCTTTCCGAACAAAATTTCACAAAGTCATCTTAGCAATATTATCCAAACTGCCAATTTACATAGAACATACTTAAAGCAATTACATTAATTGTACAAACTAGTAATTATTATTTGTATTACTTACAATTCATAAAGACATACGATTTAAGTTGTAGCTTTTGGTTAAACCGCTCCTGTGTGCAATTCCCGTAACTACGCTATTTGGCAAACTAATTTACATATTTACTTGAGCTGATTTTTTGAACCGATTTCTGTATATAATAGAAGTTGGTATATAAACATGAATTATTATATTAAACTTAACATGACTTATTACTTTACCTATAATNCCCCGAGGAACAAGGACAACAGAAGCAACAGTCTGCAGCCATCGACGTCTAGACAGTCAACTGAAATGGAACTTATTCTAGCTCAAAGGCACGTGAACAACATTGTATCTGAGATAGTTCCAGAAATCGAGCAAAACAAAGTTTTAGGCATGGATACTCCAGGGCAAAGAAAGCGGAGAAAAAGAAGTCTTGCCAGTACTACCCGAGATCGCAACTATGTTAGACGTAATGGAACCAAAGTAGCCTATTCTCAGAAAGAAAAGAAAAATAATATAAAGTACAAAGCCACGCGAATAAAATACGTCGAAGAAGTTGTAGATTCTTCTCGAGATATGCAAATTCTTGACAATGCAGAGGCTGTAGAACAGGTCAAACTTACCACATTGGGATCCGGATGTGAAATTGGAAGAAGCTGTCGAGAGACAGGACCAGTGGGAGGAGCCTCTTGGTACCGGAGAACAGGTAAATGCAAAGAACCTGCAGAAGGAGCTTGCATATTAAATATGTAAACTCTGACTTTTTCATGTCATATTTACTTAGCATCTATATTTAGTCTATTAACTACTTAAATATTTGTATTATTATTTCTATGAGTTTATACCAGGAAAGTATCTGAAGTCAGTTTTTCACATTTATTGTAGACATGGCTTTACTGTATTTGAATTGATTAGTAATCATAGTTCTATTGTTTGACACTGTATGATCTAGAACAAACATCTCTCCCTACATATTAATGCCTCTTCTAGATAAAGCAAGAAAGGATTCAGTAAATAAAAATGTTATAATCATAAGGCAGGCCATCTGCTATCCTAATACAAAGAAGTCGAGGCACTAACTATTCTAATTTTGCATGCGAAAAAATAAATGTAGTACTGCACTATTATTCGGATCATATGTTTATCAGTCCAGCTTTTAATGATTATAGGACTTTTCCAAAAATTTTGGACCTTCTTATCTAGTGTTTGTTGCATCAATGCGCAATACTTTGCTTATTATTCTGTATAGAGTCATAATGCTCCTTAAGATGCTGTTACAGTATGTTGATCCTATGTGGTAAAAATCCTCTTTTCCTTTATTATACTTGATCATATATATATATATACTTGCCAAATCCATTTGTTTTATTTTGTCTTTGTTAGTATGTAGTAATTGCATGATGGAGGGGAGATGTTTAACAGTTAAAAGAAATGTCATTACCCCTGGCATAATGAATCAGGAGAGAACATATTCTTTATGGTAGCTACTATGCATATCTTCTGTTTAGTTGCTTGTCAGCTTTGCCACCATCTTCTGTAGGTCCTGCTGTATACATATTAACAGTTGCCTTAATTACATTGGTATGGGAGCCACGAATAATTGCCATTTGTATAATGAATAACAATCCCTGCTGTCTGTGTTATTAAAGAAGAATGTTATCATCATCCTTACTTACAATTATAACTATTTATACTCAAAGAATCCTTTGTAGCTTTATCTAGACGAAACATTAATATGCACGCGAGAGATGTGTTTGTTGAAGGTCATATAGTGTTGGTAGCTGTGAGCCTGTGTATAATGTTATACCATTATATTGAATTCTTTTTTCTTTTTTTTACTGAAGAAATTGTACTGAACAAACTACCACCTAAACAGAAGTCAGTTTTCCATACAATGTTTAGGAGTTGTCTCTTTTGACAGATCATCAATGCTTTGCATTGCCATATCCATTAATTGACACCACCAAATATTTACTTTTTTGTTTTTCTTTTTCAATATTTCAATTAAACAGTCTATTTATGGTTATATCTATTTCATTTTGAAGTCTTGGTATGTGTTATATGCTTTTTATTGTTTACTATTAAATTACTTCTTAAATCAATTAAATTTTTCTGGTAAATTCTATTATTTATCAGAAAAATGGGTACTGGTATTAATTACTAGAAAACTATTTGATTTAGCAATGATTCATTTGTTCTGTTCATTTAGAAAAATTTATAAATGCTTGAATTTTGTTTAAATTTTTGGATATTTACAAATTTCTATTTTTTTAGTTAATCAAAGTACTTAAGAATGGAATGAATTTGGAGAAAATGTAGATGCTACTGTTCTTCCTCTGGTCCACCAGTGGCCAATTGGATAAAACCATCAAACTCTATCAAAATCATTGTGCCTAATCAATGGGTTAGTCCAGTGTTTCGTTGTCGCTCCCTTCAACATAGTATCACCTTGTTCACTAAAACCGTTACTTAGTATCACCCCCTTCACTTCAAAATTCCAATGCCAAGGACCAAGGCTAACACCAAATTTGTACTGCATTCAATAGAATAGTGACTAGTATAATGTTATTTGTTTAATTATTGTATGATATAACAAATAAAATATCTAATTATTCTTAATATAATGTTTTACTATATCACCCAGAAAATTGTTTTTCACCCAAAATATAAATTGTTACTAATTGCCCCCGTTGAGAAACACTGGGCTAGTCAATGGATTTTACCAAGCTTTTTGTTGTGTGTAATGCTTAAATAGGAACCAGCTTTTTAAAGTAATTTCTTTGATATTGCGATCTGTAAACATAAATTAAAAGGAGGTGATTTGCTTGCTGATTTGTTAGTCCTTCTGAAGTCTTTTAAGGGCTGCTGGCTCCTATTTAATCATTATTGATGTAGAGAAAACCCAGAAAACTCCACTTGTTCAGTCTGTCCTGGTGAGGCACAAACCTACAACCAAACTATAAATGTTCAGGGAACGGAACCGCTTGACCACTGGTGGGCGAGTTGATTTGCTAATACTGTATTATTGTACAGAACAGAAAGGAGTCAAAATGGTTCAAAAATTGTACACATAATTAAGGAATGTTCACTGATGTAATTCAGATTCATCTTTACTGATGACAGAAAAGGGACAGAAGTCACAATGAGAGTCAGCATTCAATCACAACGTACTGGCTTGCTCCATTTGATAACCAGATACTCAAGATGTGAGATATCTAGGGTAACTACAAACTGGCTCTACAGAAATTTTTCATAAATAATATGACTTTGATATGTCAGATCTCATCTCTGACAGGATGAGTCAAGTGTACGATTGATATGAACAAAGGCTCTTTTCATGTTTGCAGGATGAATAATGTTTGAAAAATTACAGTTTAATTTGATCTGAGTAAGATTTTAGTCAATAAGATGGAAATAATATTTGGAATTTATATAATTTTGTTTTATTAGGTGACATGAATGAAGATGAAATTGCCATTAAAAAGGAACCAGAGTGGGACGTTGATGCCAAAATTGATCATTTGTCTTGTTTGCAATTTGAAATCGATAGCTCAAGTATTAAAGCCGAGCACAACAGTACCACTATGGAGAATGATCTGCCTGTAAGTACATTTATTATTTTGTAGTAGTCTAGTTTCTTAAATTTATTCTCTTCCATAAAACAGTATTAATATAACTTTAATAATAATCAATGTGCTTATTGACTTTTAAAAGTTGTTTGAATGAAGAAATAATTAACAAATGTAATTAAAAATTGAATAGCATTTAGATGAGGAAATTAAAAATTGTAATTAATTACACATTTTTGGCTGTTGTTCTGGTTCCTCGATACCAGAACAATAGCCAAAAATGTGACTATTGACAGCAGTGAGTGCCATGGAGAATTGTCCAGAGAACTGTGGATGTTTTTGGAACCTTAGAACTACTCATACATCTTTGTAAAACTCATAATCATCTCCTTATTGTACCTGCACATGCCAATGGATGTCAATTGGTTTTTGTCAAAAATCAGAAAACACTACGTCGCTTTTGTTTGTACACTGTTGGAGAGGTGCTGCCATTTTATTGGTCTGTTGTCTTGTGTTCTTGCGCATCAATGGCGTTTCCAGTTGCAGTTACTATTGCCTCTGACTTGGAACTTTTGTTTGTCAGAATTACTACACTATTGCTTATTCTCCTAACTTTCAATGGCACTTTTGTGGTTTTTTATTGAATGTGCCTTGTATGATCAATTAAAATGGATATAAGATGGAGATTGGAATTTTTTTACATAAGTAAACTGGTGTTCATAAAAATTCCACATTATTTTGTTAATGTTATAAACAAGTCAGTTGAATGAAAAGATAGCAAGAAAAATATATCAATAGACTAACATTAAGAGAAAGATTAAAAAAACTATTTTAATAAATGATTGATTTTATATTGATTGAATGAATGGAAGATAAATGTTGCACTTGAGAACACATGTCTAATTAACACATAGCTCATGCAGCTGGTAGAATGCTTGCTATAGTAACTGCTGAAACACTTGTGGCTAATCCATTAACTGCCTTCAACTGATGCTCTTTCATTGAAATAATTTTTTCAGTGTGGAAGCACCTGACTGTGTTTGATTCCTAAAGGTTTATTTTCAATGTAAAAACATTGTAAATAGACCTTTATGATGAATAGATTTTGTTTGCAAGAAATATTTTATTTAAGCATTTGAAATTCCTTTGTTTGTTCACTGTTTTCTGGTCTACTGTCATCTTGGTCTGTTTACTGCTCACATTTTATATACATTTCTATGATTTTCTTAAACATTTTGTTGTTATAACAAAGGAATATATTATTTATATCCTAGTTATAATGCATACTATGATAATGATTTTTCAATTTTAACAAGCATATTGTTGTAAATTTTTAAATTTTATGTATATTTTTATATATTAATGTGTACATTTACAGTATATATATCATATAATTTATGTACTTTTGTTGAATATAATTTTGTTATATAAAAATAAGAATGATAGTACTATAGAAAATTTCATTCTGAACTTTGCTGATCTGCCTTTCTCTAACAGCACCAGTTCTAACTTCAGAATACATTACTATACTATATAAATATTTAGTGTTGATACTTTGCTTTTGTAATATTGGCTTATATTATTGTAATTTTAAAACTTTTACAGTTGTTATATTACATATAATAATCAACATTGTAAGTGATATTTATAATTACATTTTAAATAGTTTAATAATGGCTTTTCACTTGAATGATTACGAGTTATATTTGGATGCTCTTCAGAATGACCGCTATAATTCTAGTGAAGAGGACAATGTGCATCATTCAATACCCTAGCTTCTCATTGTGTTTGGATGCATTGCCAGTTGTACTACCTGGACTTGACTTCCATCCAATGTATCACATCCAGACATATTTAATTTTAGATATGACCATTCTCGGTTAATTGTCTTGTTGACTGGGGACAACTTCAGTGCCCATGGCCTATAATCGCCCACTATTGCACTGTGTCAGCCATTGCTCCACCTTGGCATAGTGTAAATATACATATGAACATCTGAATCTCATCAATTCTCATCCTATGTTAGGTAGTGACAATGATATGGATGACAAAGAATATAGAGAGATTTTATTTGAGTATCCATATCTTTCTTTTCATTTTAAAGAACTGTGTCATCTGTATATATCGTCAGTCTCTGTTGTCGTCATGTAAAAAAAAATTTTCTTTTGCTTCTGTTTTATTTTTTAGTGTATGTATATATGTATATGTGTATATATATATATATTTTTGTATATGGCATTTTTTGTGTGGCAGTACTGTATCGGTGATGGGGGTGATATATGGTGTGTGGGACCGGCAACATGGATTCTGGTTCCTGGTGTTCGAAGGAGAAAATGTATCTTTCGGGAGTGCTGTATGAAGACTTTTTGTGTGAACTGCCATGGTCTAAGACTATACCGACTTCATGTCCTGTGATCTTGTGTATAACTTTTGTACAGTACATAAAGATAGTTTTAATCGTGTATCTTGCTCGCCTCCTTTTTTTGTGGTAACCAAATTTATTCATCCCTGCGAATATTAATCCCACGGATATTTGCAGATCTCACAGAACCTTCTAGGCTTAAACATATTCATTCTACTGATTCTTCTCCTGTTTCCTACTGCTATCTTTTCTTCACTAATCATATTCTCTCCCTTGTGTTGACAGAATCAAATATGTATATACAGAAAGTTTTTCACAGTAGATTGCATAATAGATCACTTCAATGGAGAAATTAGACTAAAACTACTATATCAGAAAGAAAAGGCTTTTTTCTGATTAGACCCAGTTTATACTGGGTAACTGGGTCTAATCAGAAAGCCAACAACTGTCATATCGGTCCACTTTCTGTTTTCAAGGGAAAAATGTTTAATTGCAGTTTTCCACTTGTATTTTTTTCATCTTGTCAATAATGACAGTTTGTCAGGTCCAGAACAAAGTGATTGTGATCCCTGTGTGAAATATAAACCTTTTGTGGAGCATGCCAACAAGGTGCATAGGTAGTATTATACTCCACATCAGTAAATTAGTGTCAACAAAAGCATAGTAGGTACAGAAAATAAAACCAATCTGATGAAGTATTTGCCTAATAAACATCATCAATAAATCAATTTTAGATGATGTGTAATGCATGGATTGTCTAACTAGTGTTTGGCATTTTACACATATAGAGGAGCCAAGTCAGTAGAAAACAAAGTCAATGTCCAGAAATTTGGTCTCAATTATACAGTAGTGAGAAACTGCTTGAGATTTGTACCTGAACAAGGGATATCATGTTTTTGTCAATAATTTCTTCATATCTGTGCTTGGGGTCTTCGTCACCAAATAAGCACATGGAAACAATCAGGAAAACCAGGAAATTCTGGTATCTTTAATTCAAAAATAAATTTCAGTTGGCCAGAAAAGGTATGGCCCTTTAGATATGGGCCTTTTCTTGCATGTGCTTTCTGCAAGAAGCCATCTTAACAATAATTGCTAATTGTTGTATGTCATTGGCCACACATTGAGGCCAATAGTGCAAGAAAACATCAGAAATGTATGTTTGGCCAAAGATAATGATATTCAACATGCTCAAATGCTGAGTTATATCTGAAGAATAAGGAATGTAGTCCACACAAACAGTAGATACATTCTTATATAACAGCATACACCACTCTGGTGTTACACACTTCGAATTAACTGGCATCAGCTCCATTCTGAAAGCATTAAACCATTAATCAATATATGTATTGTACATATTGAATATATGTAGTATTAATAGTTATAACACTGCTTAAATATTGTTATAATAGTTAATGTTATCATTTATTGTAATCATCCTTTGCGTTACAAATTTTAACAATTTTATCTTCCTTTATAAAGCAATTGTTATAATACTTTAATGCAATTTTTTCCAAAATAGTTGAAAAATGGAGAAGAGATGATATATAAAAATAACAGTGCATATTTTCAAGACAACTACATTTATGTGGATTTCAAATATGAAATGAAAAAAGAATTTCATGATGAACCCGAATGTACGAATGACACATTTACTGTGAATGGGAACGAGAATAAAGGTATGTTGAAATAACAAAGAGAAAGTATTTTATTTATAACAGATTTTTATACAAATAGTGTCAAACAGTTCTTGAAAATAAACAGTAATACACTAACCCAATTTTTAAGTAATGCCTAATGATCTGCCAAACTATTGGACTAATTTAATAATTAGACATAATTACTTCATATAAGATTATTAGATTAGTCTTAATATAGCCTGGTGATTCAGAAGATTGTTTGGTATTTATGGAAATTTTTATTTTTGAAATTGGGACTGGCCATTGACGATGTCCATATTGTAAGAGAGGGAGAGGATTACAACAAGTTGGACAAAGTCAGACAAGGGGGAGGGGTTGAGGTTTAGTGCACATCCATTTATTACATTAAATTTTATTCAGTTTTTGCATTTTATTTTATTTATTTTAACTATTTTGATTTGCAGTTTTAACTCTTTAATGTCTTTTCTATTAGAAAAAAATTTGCTTTTTGTAAGCCCATTCCTTATTATTATTGAAAAATATTATTTATTTGAATTGAAAACAGTAGTTTTTTTAATATTTTTTCAATTTGGCAAAATTTTTTCTAAATGGCACCTTTCTCTCTGGATAGCCAACTTTACAGGGGCCTGAAAGGTGGTTGCATGAGTCTGCATGAGTTGCTATCGTGCTGGAAAGATGCCATTCGTAGGTTAGCTTAAAAAATAATTTAAAAAGAAAAACATGACAAAACATAAAATGAAAATACAGTAGAGTGTCAATTATCCGAATCAATTGGGGACTGGGGTTGTTCGGAAAACCACTATTTCGGATAACCGATTATGTATGAAAGAATATAACCTATCTCACGTTGAAATTTTTTTCCGTTGCGTGTCGCTTCGCATTGAATTTTCGTCTATGTTAAACCTAACGAAGACTATTGCATCGTTAAAAATTATTTTTTTATTTTGTACAAACAAAATAAATATATTGAAAAATATAAAAACAATAAAAAATTATACTTCAAAAGTTAATTTAGTATCAAAAACGTAAAATATTTGAGTAGCCCAAGACATAGCCAAAGATTGCAGCACCACAGCACTGGCGAAAATTTAAATTTGCCGTCTGGAATTCTTTCGGATAATTGACTTTTGGATAATCGACTCTCTACTGTAAATTTATTGACATAAAGACGTATTTTAAATGATTACAAGTAATGAGAAGAATGAAAAATAATTATTAAAAAAAATGTTATGAAATCAAAAGAGAAATGTACTGAATATAGAAAACAGTAATAAAATACATTTCTAAAAATTTCAGTATAAAACTTTATTTTATTTTGTATTAAGTAGAAATTTATTATTTTTCATATAACCCAAAACTGACAAAAAGACACTTGACACAGCTGCAGTACTCAGATGTATTATGTTATTTTCTAATAATTTTTGTTTTAGTTTTCTTATTACTTATATTATATGCTAAGCTTAACCTTAGTAATCTAACTTCCTGTTTTTTTAAGCTTTAAAGGAAAAACTCCCACAAAAAATTAAAATAATTAATAATACATCATTTCATTTTATAAAATACATTTCTAAAAAATTTTAGCACAGAACTTTATTTTCTTTATTATGTATTATTTAAAAACAAATTATTTTTCACATAACAAAAAAATCGCAACAAATCACACGACAGGCGCCACAGTTTGGTGTACTGAGCTAAATGTCCTTGAGAACAGCTGTTTGTCAATGTTGGTGGGTTATTTCCATGAAAATTTCAGGGGAATGCAGGTTTCTAGACATGTTCATCAGTTACTGTAAACACTCTAATATATCACAAAATTTTCGATCATGTATACTCTTTCAATAGGTGGGGACCACAAAAGTGGTCCAAAATATAAACTTCTATTGGGTGTATACTTTCAAAATTTTCTGAGGTTATAAACAACATCCAATAGAATGTATAATAAGCTTTGCCCGCTTTATCTTGTTTATAGGAAGAATAGAAATGATTTTTGAAAATTGGACGAGTTAAATCGTCAATGGACATATGAATTACGTCATGCTTGACAGCTTAACTCATCAATGGGCATGAATGAGTTAATTGCAGACTAGAATTAAAAGAACCTTGAAGAATAAGCACAAGACTGGAAAGATTGCATGACCAAAAAAAGGCTTGTGATTAAACATTCAGTAAACTGAATGTGTAGAATGTGGCACTCATAAAAATAGAAAAGTCCTAATAGATTACTAAGAAATTATAAAAACTACAAAATTCAAATACTCAGGCTCCCTTATCTCATCCGACAAAACGCAACACCAGACGTTCTTGCATGAATCAGTGCAGCCTGGATGAAATGGAGAGAGGTAAAGGGGGTGCATTGTGATAAAAAGATGCCAATGCATATTCAGGCAAAAATGTCCAACCAGTAGCAATGTGTGGGTCAGAGTTCTGGAATTTCACAAAGAGCACGAACAGGCAATACATGTCGTGGAAATGAGAATGTTAAGATCATTATTGGGTGTTATGTGCTTTTATCACATAATGAATAACAACTTCAGAAAACAACTAAGAGTTAGGCCAGATATGGACAAGATGAAAGAAACTTGATTATGCTGGTAAGTACACATTATGCGCAGCAATGACAACTCAATGGCAAAAGTATTCTCTATTATGACCCAGGAGAAATTATATCTCATGGACGCACCAAAAAACAGTGGCCTGACCAAATCACAGAAGATAGGGAAACAATGAGAATTTTACCAAATGATGCATTAGATCGGGTAAAATGGAGGAATGCATGTAAACAATGGGTCCTGCACCAATGAGAATTAAATGCTAGAAAAGACGATTATATTTATTTTCGAATTTCCTGTGTTTCATCTCTACTTATGGTATCTGGCATTCATAAAGTGAAAAAGGTTTTAAGGAGTTTTGTTGGACATGTAAAGAGAGGAAAACTTTATGGAAACTTGAGTAAGAGGGTAGGGGGGAACAAAATTTCATGAAAAATGCAGATGTAATTTACTGACAGCCCTTAAGAAGATTTAAACAACTTTTTCAAAGTATTACTCTTGAGCAATAATACACTTGCTAGTGCTCATACGTAATCTTGAAGCACCTCTGGAAGACATTTTCCTCCACTTGGCATAGGGTAGCTTTTTCACCCTTGAATGTTCCTGCCCTTCACATAAGTTCTTACATATTCATACACATCGGTTATTTTTTTCTGACTTACCATGTGCCTCATTCAACATGTTTAATATATGCCAGTGTTTTGTTCCTGAAGTTACATTCTGTTACTAAACTCCACTCACAACAAGCAATGATTTCCACCATGTATCATTATGCTGTCTATGTGCAGAGCATTTGCAGTAACAAGAATGGGTAGAAATAACTCTGAAAGAGTGCTTCAACTTAATGCAGTGTCATGTTTATTTATTTGGTTGGTATGCTGTATTTAGTCCCAACCATTTCTGAGAATGTTTTGATGCTTAAAAGTAAATAAGATATTAGCCTACTGTTGTCAGATGGGTCGTGATCTATTCTAAATTAATTTAAATTTCATATTTAAAGAAAAATATATTCTGTCTTTAAATATCTAAATTATTTTTATGTTTTTCAAGTGTCTGAGTCTTCCATAAATCCAATATTTATTATTTTGTATGTAGGATTTTGCATATTGTAAAACATTTTTATTAATAAAATATTACATTAGTATATAAAATGATGTGATTCAGAATTCATTAACTTTATAAACGGCGAGTTTTTAGATTTTATGTAAAATTAAGCATTATTTCTAAGCTTTATTTATTCTTTTAGAAAACGTACAAGAGGAAGAAAGATATCTGACTGTGAAAGATTTACGATGGAATAATAATAATCCTGATATTCTGCTGGATCCAAAATTAAAATTACAATGCAAAGTTATTTGTGAAAAAGTGAATTTCGAAAGTGGAAAAGCACCACCTTTAAAGGTTAGTAGCATTAAAACGAAATTTGGAAATGGAGAATGAATAAATATATTGTAAATGTAATTAATTATTTTGTTTCTAATTGTAGTCACGGCAGAAAGAAAGTGATGTATCAAATATCAAGAACCACAAAGGTTGTAATTGCTCTTATTCAGTCAACAATAGTAAATTATATGATTGTTCTGATTGTACAGAAATTACAAGGTTGTCTTCATCAAATAACGAAATTGGAGGTAACAAAAATTACTTTATACATTTTTATATAAGTGTGTTCTGCAACATAAGGCCATAACTTTGGTAATAGGCTTGTTACATTAAACACTAAATTTGCAGAAATTAAGCAGCAATGTAACTGTGGTGATATTCCTAATAAATTATCCACCGACTTGTACAATTAATAAAAATAGATTAAAAATATTTTCTAAATTATATCAAAATGAAATACATAATTATTTTTTTTACTTGTTATTTTAATTTTTAATAGATGGAGATGAAATATTTTCGATAACTTAAATATTTCTTTTCAGGAAATGAAGAAATAATTAAGAATGTCCTTACCGATAACCTCAACAAAGGGACTTATATGAAGAACTATTTTAATCGTGATAACTGCAAGAAAAATTATAAAGGAATTAGTAACTTAATTCCAAAATTTATTATTAAATTGAAATTATGCAGAAATCGAGTTTTGAAAAGGCATTTATTCATTTCGTCGAGAAAGAAGCTGGAGTGTTATATTTGCAAGAAGACATTTTCGTATAGTATACTATACGGCAATCATCTGTTTGAACATTCCAATAAAAGAACTTACCCCTGTAATGTCTGTAAAAAACAGTTTTTCTTCAAATGTTATTTTGAGGAACACAAAAAATCACATATAGAAGGAACTCCGTTTTCTTGTTCAAAATGCAAGAAGAGATTTAAACTTTCATCTGAATTAGTAAAGCACAGGAAATATCATTTCAAAGTTAAATGTTGCTCGAAAGTCGGCCGCAACCTGTGCAAACGTTATGTAAAGGAAGTTAAGTCGAGAAAACTGAAGTATTCCAAAAATAGACTATTTCTGTGTGAGATTTGTGGGAAAATATTTCATTGTCAAAGTTATTTTGGGACCCATTTAATGTATCATTCTGATAAAAGGCCGTTTGAATGCAAATTCTGCGGAAAAAGTTTTAAGACAAAGGCTTGTTTGAAAGTACACAAAGAGTATCATTCCTATAAAATGCGTCATTCATGCAAACTCTGTGGAAAACAATATAAGACTAAATATAGCTTAAAACTACATCAGGATAGTCATAGCAACATAAGAGCTTTTCAATGCAAATTATGCACCAAATCATTTAACTTAAAATCAATATTAATTATGCATCAGAAGGTTCATTCAGATGTGAGGTCTTTCTTGTGTGAAATATGTGGAAAAACATTTAAGACCAAACAAAATTTAATACAACATCAGAAGAGTCATAGCAAAGAAAGGTCTTTTCCATGCAAGTTGTGCACCAAAACATTTAAACTGAGATCCATGTTGATGGGACATCAGAATCTTCATTTGGATGTAATGCCTTTCTCATGTGAAATTTGTGGAAAAGTTTTCAAATCACTGCTGTTACTAATTGAACACAATGTGCGTCATGCCAATAGCAAACCTTTTGAATGTGAAATTTGTCTGAAGCATTTTAAAGTGAAATCAACTCTAATATCACACATTAGAATGCATGTTACAAAAGCCTAAAGATCCTGTGTGACATATGCAAAAAGAATTTTAAGCAGAAACCAAAGTTAAAAGATGCAGAGAAGAACCCATTTTAAGAAAAGGTATGAATTTTTTAAAGGTGATTTAACTATGCACGAAAGAACTTGTTCTAAAGAAAGATTTCAGAAAGTTGATAAACAATCTTAATTTGTAAATTCCTGTTTTGTTGAAGTTTAAAATTAAAACAATTCATACATATTAATTTGGGTATAAAATGTTATATTCAAATATTACAGATATGTCATGCTAACCTTGTATAGGTTTGTAGTAGCTAATTAAAAAATGTAACACAAAAATGTTTTTGACACACTTCTAGGGTCTTCCTCAGATGTTTTATAATTTTTTTGGTGCGATTCTGATTTTTAACTGTTCAGGTCTCCAATGCTTCTGTCTTTGGAATTTATTTTTTTAAATTTCAAAATTCGAATCTCCAAACAATGTGTGCCTGCACCAGTTGTTATAGTGTTGCGTTATAAATAGCCTGACATACTCTTGATATCCATTTTGTGATTGGAGCTTACTCTAATGAAAAAATAGCTTACAGATGTAAGCCAGATACATTTGCCATGTTGAGAAATGAGAAAGGTCAGGCTGAATTTGAAAGAACACCAGGAGTATATAAAATTTTGTTAAAGGATAAAAGATTGACTAGGGACCTCAAATATGTCGGATCTACAAAAAGATCGCTCAAACAACACCTCTGTGAGCACAAAACAGACATCGGAAAAAAGAAAAGCAATACCGCCTTAGTGATATATTCCAATGAAAATGGCATTATACCTAACCTACAACAAGCGACAATGATTCGAGAAACCTGACATATAAGAGCTGCTGCAAACTACAGGATGCGGGAGCTAGCGTACGCTCGCTCACGCTCCTAAGCCCCGCCTTTTTTCCCATGATGCTATGAGCCATTTTTGCTAGGTAAGCTACACGGGCACGAAGCAGCCGCAAACACTCCAATATGTGGTTGAACTCCTAATATTAAGAAAGGTCTTTTCATATGTAGAGAGCATTAATGATAAATAATTACTTCCTTGCCATGAGATTTGTTTTAAAATTTGGTTTCCTTTTTCGTTATTTCAGTTCTTTTGTTTTAATTGTTCTCTTTTAGTTAAATCCATCAAACACATCATTGCTTTTTCTAGAAATCTCAAGGTATCTTCAGAAAAAAATTAAAAATCACTAGAGATACTGATTTAAGTAGTAAAGAGTTTGTGTATTTTTTACATATCAGTATATTCTATAATAAATTTTTCTATATGTACAGCGTTAGGAAATAGACAGGGCTGAACTCGGAGGTATAGCCTGTGGTAAGAAGGAAGTGGAGATAGGGTAGAAGAAGTTGAGAGTATGGAGGGGCTGAAGGAGGGGGTAAGTGTGATAGGATAGTGGGAAGTGAGGGAAGGTGGGTCATGGGACCCACTGGCACCTTGCATTGCCTATATTTAAAAGAAAATTAATACAGTGTGGACAATAAACAATACAAAATGAGCCGGATGGATACAACACAACTGAAAAGGCGCAACAATGTAAACATATATAACAGATTACAAGCAAAGCTATTAAACAAATTAACTTCAGTTAGCAGGAGTACATTAATAGAGGAAACAGATGAAGCTGTTTGATGTAAAACATAAAACTGCGGAACATATAGAACAGCTTTTCCAATTTATTACAGAATGAACCATTAAAACAATATACTCTAGATTACACAGTTGACACATACAGAGAGAGGAGACGATGAACTTCTAGATGATCAGTTGAGGGTGATCATAGATTGCAGAGTGGGACTAGTCAAGCTTCCTGATACCTGTAGCAAATCTTTTTATCGCTGAAAAGTTTTTCTTGTCAGAAATCAAGTCCTTAAGCATACAGGGCCAGTGGAAGCCGTCCTTGATGGTACGAATTAACTCCTTGCGTTGCGTAGAGTAGTGTGGGCAGAAGAAGATTATGTGCTCAGGATCTTCCTCCTCCTTCAAATCGCAGTCACAGAGCCCATCCGTTTTATTGAGAAACCTTTTTAGGTACGTGTTCAGGTTTCCGTGACCAGTTAGGAGCTGTGTCAACTGAAATGTGGGATATCTTGGATGAAGCATGCTGTCAGTGGGGCAAGGAAGGAAGCAGTGGGTAACCCTCCCAGTAGAATCGTTGTCCCACCTGACTTGCCAAGTCTTTAGAATGATGTTGTGGATAAGATTGTTCAGATGCTTACTACTTATCTTGTAGGTGCAGCTATTAGATTTTGCGGATGCACAACGAGTGAGAAGATCAGCCCTATCATTTTCCGCACTCCCTGAATGACCTTTAATCCAGTGAAAGTAGACATTGATGTTTCCTTTCTTCAGGGCTTGTAGATTGCCAAGACACTTCTTCACAACGGGAAGAGTGGTGTTTATTTTGGCGATCTGTTGAAGCGCAATGCGACTGTCGGTATAGATTCTGAAGTTGTGGTTAGTCCGGTTATGATTCGTGTTAGAGATCCAATCGATGGCATTACTGATGGCCAAAGACTCCGCTTGATTAATGGTGCATTGTGGAGGCAACTTCCTGTGCATCTGATAAAGACAGGCTTTGCCTTTTTAAGCCACAAAGGCACTCCCAACACCTTGGTCTGTTTTGGATCCGTCGGTGAAGATACAAATGTCCTGATTGTCACTGTTGCTTGTCTCGAGGGATACAGAAGGAGTAAAGCTTGGGTGAATAGGATTAGGTGAACATTTATCAAAGATATTTGTGGCAATAGTGGCCGCTAGAGAAATTAGATCCTGTGCGAACTCTTCCTTACCAACAATGGCATTGAAATGGTCTTGCTTGATTTGGTTGTTAGCCAGTTTAATTAAGTTGAATCTGATGAGGATCTCTCTAATTTTGATGTCTATGGGGGGAGTTCGGTTGATTACCAGTAAGGCATCAGTAGGGGCAGTCTTGTATGCCTTAGCGATGTTAATGGCCATTATTCTTTGGATCGAAAGTAATTTTCTTTTGATATGGACCCTTGTCACTGATGTACCCCAAATTTCTGCCCCATATGTCACAATAGGTTCAATTACAGCAGTGTATAAAATTCTGCTTGAGGAAGGGCCATATCCCCACTGATTTCTACTGATTGTTTTTAGCGCTTGTGCTACCTTGACAACCTTTTCATACACATAGTGGACGTGTTCTGTCCAGTTAAGCTTTGGGTCAAATACAATACCAAGGTACCTCAGACTGGTAGCATCTTATGCTGGTAGCACTGGTAGCATTTCTATATGTACAGTAAGACCCTGCTTAACACTGCCTCGCTTAATGCTGATTCGATATAACAGTCTGTTCGAAGCCTTTTTAGACTTCGAGCAGACTGTGTTATATCAAAAGCTCAAAATTTACGCTGATTTAAATTATCATGGCATTTCGTTGATTCGTATATAATACAATTATTTGTGAATACAAACCAATCAGCAAAAGGTGGCAAAAAGAAGGTATACTTTCTTTAAATTTATGTTTGTTTAGTGCAATTTTGGAAAAAATATAACATTATAGATGCCATAGGAAATATCGACTTCACTTGGCAAGAATTAACTGATAAATGCACAAACTAAGTGTGGAAGAAGTTATGGCTGAAGGTATCCAAGAATTCTCAACGAGAAGAGTCTATCGCTGTATTTTTAGGTTGACCAAACTCAACTTAATCAATAAAGCAGGACTAGGAGATATAAACAAGCAGAATATTGAGGAGTTACAGCAGGTTTCTGGTGAGAGCTTTACCAACGACAACCTTCAAGAACTGGCAGAAGAAGGAATACATATAGAACTGGAAAATAAAGATTTTGAAAACAAAGAACCCAAAAAAAATTCTCTACAGATTTCCTTAGTAAAACTTTGGTAAGATAACTGAAATTGTTGATGAAATTGTAGCAAATGGTCCTGATTTTGAAAGGAGTGCAAAAGCAAAACGAGGCATTTTGGATGCAATCTTCGGCTACCGACATTTGCTTAAGGAAAGAAAGCAGTGACGAATGAAACTTCACGACTTTATTGCAAAAGAACAAGAATTTCAGAAAAGTCAGGACCTTCATCACAAAAAATGAACTTTACATTTCTGTGTGCATATGTTTGTGTTATTTAACATATATTATTATACAAATTAATATAAAAATAACTTAAAATTAAAGTAAAATTTCTTTATTTTTGGTTGCGTGTTTTTCCTATCCCTATTTACTCTATGTTAAAATGACCTCGTTTAATGCTGTTTCGCTTAGCACTTTGTTGTCTAGGAACGCATCCCCCGCATTAAGAGGGAGGGGTCTTGCTATATGACTGGAGATAATTGCTCCTAGAGTCATATGGATGATTTTACTATAACACATCAGCAAACTGTTGTGAGAGATCCAAATTCTAATGTAATCTGTCTCATAATTTCTTCCAGATATTTCAAGTTAGGCTATTATTCTTTGAATACAGGTGTGAGAGATCAGACTCTCGGATAATTAATTTGATTGTCAATACAATCTTCTATGTGTTGGTGTCTTGCATTTTCAAATTTTGTATAGGCTGTAAAGCAGGGGTGTCCAACCTTTCTGTTTCTCTGGGCCACATTGGAAGAAGTCATGGAGTTTTGGGCCACAAGTATATTTTGACCCGATCCTTAAATATACAAGTATATTTAAGTATTAACATGTCTAGATTATAGTAATAAGTATTAAAAGTTTACCACAAAAAAGAATATTTTTAAAAATTGCTTTTACGTGTTCAATTTTTATTTAGAAATAAATGAATTCATTTATTATAAAGGAGACAAACAAAAATTTATTTGAAAAACACAAATATTTGTTTTATTTGGGTCTCTAATTAATAAAAAGCGACAAAACAACATTTTAAAGTGCATTTTTATTCAACTAATATATTTATAAATAATATGTAGCCCAAAAAGTAGCCAATGTGCCAACTGATATTTTTTACATCAAACTAATAAAAGGGTAGCCAAATTTGGCGCAAAGTAGCCGAATCTTGCAACGCTGGAAGGAATACTATATAAAGCTGGAGTTGAGACTCAAAGAATTATAGACTCAATGCGGGGAAAGGAGAAAGAGGACAAAAGATGAAGTGAGGAAGGTTGGAAAATTCAGGGTCCATATTGCATAACAGGAGGTCTATTTAACCTTTCTCATTACTTTTTATCTTTAGGTCTTTTTCTCCTTTCCCCTGAATTTGAGTCTATACTCCTTTGAGAGCCAACTCCAGCTTTATTTAGTATACCTTCCTCATCACACATTTCTAAGTATTTGAAAATATTTCTTTTCCACTAAAAATTAAAATATGTATAAAGGTTTACGGCTTTGTGAAACTTCTTTTTTGAGTTGATGCAGTTGAAATAAATAAATAAATAAATAATTTTAAAAATTTTCGGTTTTGTGTACACGTTTATTGGGCTGCATTCAAACTTCCCTTGGGCCACATGCAGCCCGCGGGCCGCGGGTTGGACACCCCTGCTCTAAAGTATGTTTTAATTGTAAACTCCAACAAAGAATGCTGAATGATCTCTGCAAAAAATTTAATATTTTCTGACGTAATTCAAGTTTTCCAGTGAAGAAATAGAAAGGAAGTAAAGTCATGAGAAAAGTCAGCAGTGCAACCAACTCCTTGCTAGTATTTTGTTTTTTCAAGTGACATCCAATTTGTTGGGCTATTACTTAGTTTTATTTTCTGCTATAGAAATCTGGAAGCCAAGGTCAAAAGACATGGGTTTGAACATTGGCTGGCTCGTGAACTTTCAGAGTGATCTGGCTGGATGGGTCATATCCTGTACTTTGTCAAGTAGGTATGTGCTCTGGGAGAAGTGTTTAAAGTGCTTTGGAATTGTCAAATTTCATTAAATTATTCCTTCATTAAAAGAAGATCCATTTTATATGAAGCTTTTTGAGAGAAACATATCATCATCATCATCATCATCAGGTTATTCTGACTAAAGAAACAAAATGTAAGAGAACTAAATATGAAACTGAGCTGTGAATAACAATTATTGTTATTATTCAGTTTCATATCAGTTGTTCATGTTTTCTATTTATGTAAGAATTAAAATTACATATAATAAAATAATATTTTTCTCCACTTTTTGTTGTATTCACATTAGCAATTACAGTAAAAGGATATCAAATAACCAAGTATTAATATATCCAGATTATAACTATGTATGAATTTCAGATTTTTATAAAGATTGCATGTTAATTGGGTGTTTGTGAGAGTGGATTTCTGAGTGCATTGTCCTCCATCCAGCAATGCGATGCATGGTACAGTACTACGTCCATCTCCTTTGGGATTTGCCTAGAAGTAAATAATAGTACTTAAGTATATAAATTGTTCCTTAAGTTAAAAATAGTTATTATTGCTTCCATTTATTTATTCCTGCTTCTTTTTGAATAGAACCGCTCAAAGACGTGAGACTTATCTTCAGTCTTCTTTTTAAGGCTTTTCCCATATTTTTATGGTTAGATCTTTGACAATCCTCAAAATTTTTGCATGTTTAAAATAAAGCGATGCTACTTCAATCTAATCTAACCTTTATATTTATTAAACAAGGGTTCTAGAATGTAAGATTTTGTTTGAGAAAAGGGCTAGGGCTAAAAGTACGGTACAGGTATCAAATTAATGCTCTTAACCCTGTAGATGATGCCTCTGAAGAACGATTTCAGAAAGGTACAGGCGTGGGGAGTGACAAAAGTATGGTGTTAAGTCTATGGGAAGGGAATCACACTTGTGTGGCATCTAGTAATTTAGTTTTTTAACTATTAAAACAACCTGTTGCTTGTTCCTACCATGAATTCTTGCTTATTTTGCATTAATTAAGACGTTTTCCATTACTTTTAAACACTAATCTATCCGCGTAAGTAATAAAATAAAATTAGTTCAAAAATAAAAGTCATTCTTAGACTATTTTAACTTTTTAGAATAAAATAAACAAGAGTGTATTAGGTACAGTCACGCTAATCCGAACTAATTGAACCAGTAGTTAGGATTAACAGCAGTATGATAGTAAGGATATGATGTCTGCATTTTGAATCCATTTTTTCTGTTATAAGATACTTTATAGCATCAAGTAGAGTCAATTATTTTTGTCAATGAGAATCACAGAAAGAACGAGCATAACTGCTCACATCACAACACGTGAATTATGTTTATACGTGAGTGCAAGTGTACACTTAAAAGTCCATTATTTTAGTTAGAGAAAAATAAATGCAATTACTTTTCAGCATTAAAGACAAAACTTTTAAATAAATCACTTGTATCTTGTATTGGCTATTTGGGCATGAGCTTCTAGGCTACATTGCCCCTTAATAAAGTGTGATGTAATTGTCATGTAATGGCAGTTATATGCATTTATGATGGTCGTTACGCATTCTGTCGATGCCTTCTGGGAGGTTTTTCAGGGTAACTGGCACCTATTCAGGTATTGGATGTGGTGAAAACACCATGTGGCCATCCCATCCAGGAGAGAGACGAATTCATGACTGAACGCCCAGTGTTCAGGCAATGGAACCATTTGGCCACTGGTGGGCCAATAAATCACTTTTATCAATATTGACTGAAGCGCCATCTACTAACTTTTAGTGCCAATCTGTTTTTATTTTACAGTTACTGCACGATGGGAGAAAAATGTGATTCTAATCTTGGAATTCATTATTGCAGTGTATCAGGTGATGCCATAAAAACTGATTACATACAAGTAAAAGTTAAGACTATTATCATCATCATACAGTAAGGCATTTGAAGAAAATCTAGCATCGAGTTGCATAACTTTCCTGGTTCTTATGAGATTTTACTTTAATGACTTTTATATTATTAGTTGTAATAAATAAAATTGTGTGGTACCATCTGTTAGGAGATTTTTAGAAACGTTTTATATTATTTACTCATAAGATAACAAAAAAGCTTAATTTTAAGGATAATGATGAGTTTTAAAAAAAAACTTTTTACCTCATCTTGAGATATTAAATTAAATTAATGTAAACACAAAGAATCTTTTTTCGATATTTTGAGTTTAGATCTCAAAATGTGGGAATTTGCAATGGGGAGAAAAATATCTCCTGCCTTCTTGGCATCCTTGAGGCTTTCACTCCACTAGTTGAGCTTAGAGCAGTGTTTGATTTTTATCAATATCTAGTTACGAACTTCTTACAATGGAGCTGGTGGCAAGGACGTATGTAGGGGCATTACGAAGAGATAAGGCTAGTAGGATTTGGGTTATGGTCCAAAGAGATGTGGTCATTCATGTCATCCAAATATAAGAATGAGTGTGTTCACGCCCACTTGTTATATGTCCATATTGTTTATTGTAGTGATTTCATTGTTTTTATTTTATTTTTAACACACAAATGATTGGTGTTTTTAAAACAACATGTACCCCATACACACAGAAAATTGAGAGAATCGTGACGAAAAATTGCAGCCCGGCATTGTAACAATGTTAAAATAAATAATTGTTATCAATGTGGTATCAGGAAAGTTTGCACAATAAATCCAAAAATAGCCTATAATTTATTTATAATATTTTTTTCACGTTTTATTTGTATATTATCGGAAGACAAAATTTCACATACGAGTAATCCAAATAAGCGTAATGCAATGAAAAGTCCAAGAGAAAACTGACGATAATATTTCGATTCTATCGAAAAGTTAAGAATTCAATACCATAAAAATCTCCAAAAATTTAAATAATATGAAACATTTTTATAGGATAAAATATTGAAAGCAATCGCAAATTGAAATTTTCAATGGTTTTCAAAATATGAATTTTGAATTAATTATAATTTAAGTTTTCGTTCATCCACAAAATTGCATCGAAAAAAGCAATATACAGAGCTCTTCATAGTCCACCAAGTTTGACCAACTGCAATTTTCCCCCAAGAAATGACTAATTTAGTCTACGCATGCTAATAGTAGTCCAAACTTGGTGGGTCGTAATGGCGCCCCCACCTTATAATAAAAAATTCAATTTCGAATTTTTTGAGTAAATATTCGATACATCTTTAAATCGTTCAATTTTAATCTACTATTGTCCGCACGACATGCAAACATATTCATTATTGACTTAGTACACTAGTGCAAATAGACTACATATTTAAGAAAATTAAAATTTCTGAAATTAAATAGTGTTTTAAATAGAAGGTCTTTCTTTTTTGTATGAGACAATTGTTATCATGTTATAGTTTAACCAAAATAGAAAATTTCGTACGTACCAATCAGAAAACCAAGCATTTGCACTAACAACATTGTTTACCTCACAGTAGAACTATACAGCATTTATAAGGTGAATATTTATCGTATTACCAAAGATAGTCATTGCTTAATTAAGATTCTTTCCAATAGACTTTAAAAGAGCGTATTTAAAGTGTTAGTAGTTCAAGGTGAGTTCAAATTTAAATTGAAATAATCATTACGAGACCACCAGTGGGAGAGTGGATAAAAACCATTAAACGCTGGTAGTTGGTTGTGGGTTCATACCTCTCCAACGGACTATCCACGTATAGTTTTCCTGCGTTTCTTCACGTAATATCACCTAAATAAGGGCCATTTTCCCTTAAAAAACTTCCCAGGAAGCATTCCCCTTTGGAAGATTGTCCATGGTTTGCATACGAATCAAACCGAACCAATCACTATGAGTATCTAAAAATTTAAAATATATTGCTAGGAATTCACAAAATATTTGAAATCTTCAAGTTTCACGATTATTATTCATGAGGTAGAAGAATGGAATTGAAAAGTACATATCTGTAGAATTTTTATTTATTTGAGTATCGGGTATAATGTCAAATACAGTATTATTTGTAATACATCAAACTTTTGCCAATATGGCATTTAGTTATCCAGTATACTTTTCAGTGTAATCGCTTATTAGCTTGCGCTTTCACAGGTTCACATCACTTATTGTATTTAGGCATTCACACTCGCAAATCCGGCTTATACAATGGATGAACGGAATATCGAGAGCACACTGTATGCAAATATCCTTTTTTCTATACAAGATATTTCATAAAAGCCATAATTATTCCGTTTGTTTCTTTTTATATGTATATAAAGTATTCTTGAAGATTTTTGAATTACTTCTGAAAATTTATCATTTCTATTGCAATAATTTTGGAAATGCTATTTTATGTAAATATGCAATTTTAAATAAATTTCTATGCAAAATGACTTCAATTTCAAATTGCTCCACAAAGTCTTCAATAATATGATAGCTATTGTAATATAGCTTTTAGGGGAGCTATATTTATGTTTTGTCAGATTTTTTGTTTTTCTAAAAGGTTACTTCGATGCATGGTCTGATTAACCTCTTACAGACTGTAGAATTCGACATGCCTTTCGAGACATATTAAATTTTATACACAAAATCTGGTATAATAGCTGATAAATACTGGATTTAGTATATGTCTCTTCAATCCGAATGGTTAACAAACGGTAGACTTTCTTTCAGCTCTGAGGTTAAGTATTCCTTTATTGTAAATTACATATGCATTTCAGGCTTGTATGAGCCCCTCTTCAGTGTAAATTCTCAGATGGTTGAGTAACACACTTTAAAAAATTGTATGACATCAACAATGACACATTTTGACAATTTCAATTTCACAATTACTTCATATGACACATTTGTTACAGTTTCATAACTGTAACAAATGTGTCATATGAAGTAAAAAATTATAAGACCATGGATAAAAAATAAGCACGTTTGAGAATTATACTCATATACGATTGTTATTCATGTGTTTCGTTGGTAATAATGTCATTGTTGATGTCATACAATTTTTTAAAGTGTGTTACTCAACCATCTGAGAATTTACACTGAAGAGGGGCTCATACAAGCCTGAAATGCATATGTAATTTACAATAAAGGAATACTTAACCTCAGAGCTGAAAGAAAGTCTACCGTTTGTTAACCATTCGGATTGAAAAGACAATAAAGGAATACTTAACCTCAGAGCTGAAAGAAAGTCTACCGTTTGTTAACCATTCGGATTGAAGAGACAAATACTAAATCCTTAAATTTTATAGTCTAAGTGGTTTATTCGGTGATAAAAATCAATAATATGCTGTCAATTGTACGAGTTTCAACTGATATTATTAATCGTTATCTATACATTTGTTCGTATTCTTATGGATTGTTCAAATACTAGTGTTTGAATGGCTTTTATCATTCGCCCTCCACCATCGTGAACGTGGCCGAAACCACGACGGTTATAGGAGAAAATATCTTAGTGCCCACAGAGTAAAAACACAGAAATGAAATTAAATAAATCCAGCAACCAGTTTCGTAACTTTCCAGGCGAAAAGCAATAACATAAGACTTAATAGCACGAAATAAAAATTGTTTGTAACGCTATCTATTTTAGATTTTGTTAAAAAATAACTTTTATATTATTTATTTTTATAAAATGGCAAAAAACTTAATTTCGTAGGGACAGATAAGTTTTATTTTAGTTTTTTTTTAAATGTTAATGCTAATTACGAGTAAATTAAGTCCGATCTCACTCCAGATATAACACGTGATTCTTCTATCTCCCCACATTCTCATCCTTTATTCTC
Source organism: Centruroides sculpturatus (assembly GCF_000671375.1). Taxonomy (NCBI): domain Eukaryota; kingdom Metazoa; phylum Arthropoda; class Arachnida; order Scorpiones; family Buthidae; genus Centruroides; species Centruroides sculpturatus. The sequence goes on from NW_019384842.1 coordinate 360,393, forward strand.
CAAAATTTAATAGCATCAGTTCCTCTTATATACAAGATTTCTTTACTTATTTACTCCAGCCAGAGATTTTAAACGAAATAGAAGTAAAAAAAACACACACACACACACACGTCTGCGGAATTTATTCCCACATTTTTTACGTTTTTGGATTCGGGGGGTCTTTAAACATGGTGATTTGCAAGAAACTCGGAGGGTCAAATTTCATACCATTCCAATACTTTCCCGTGTTACAGACCGGAAAAGTAAAACAAACGCGAAGTCATTCTTTTTAAATCAATTATTATTTCTATTTCAGATACCAAATATGAACTCACCAACAATTGTTAATGTAAGAAGTGATTCAGAAGAAATTGGGGAAGAGATATTAAAATTTTGGAAACCATTGCTGAAGAGTATGGCGTTATTAGGATTAAATTACAATAAAAACAGTTTCAATGCTTACAACATTACCATATTGATTATAATTAAGGTTTATATTCTCTACATTTTAATTGTATTTTTTCATAATTTCAATACACTTTGGTCTTTCTTCACAACCTTTACAGAATTTATGCTCATTGTTTGTAGTTTGATGTCTTTGTTTTCGATTTATAATTTTCTCATCAATAAGAAAAAACATTTTCGTAATATAGAAACGTTGCCTTTTCCTGCAAGATTTAAGTATTTTTCTCGTCGAGAACACAAAATTTTGTCGATTAAAGTAGCAATTATTTGGATTCAGGGTATAGGAATTCAAATAGTTTTTCAAATCCTTAGTCTGTATAACGATAGAGATTCTGACACACTGCACGTGAGAGAATTATTCGGTTATGAAATACCAAAATCATTATCTCTTGCATTTCTCTTGATATTTGAGTTAGTAGATACGATTTGTTTTTATATAACTCAAAACTTTCTCTTCTTTTTCTTTTCTTCCACATGCAAATTAATAGAAAACTGTATCAACCAGTTGACGCACAAGATGTGTACGTGTGAAGAATTTGCAAAGGAAATATACTCGATTCCAAATTTGTACATGAAGATAAAAGAAATAGTAGAAGCCATTGAAGGAAACTATTCATGGATTTTCTTTCTTTGGACATCCGTTTTAGGAGTTTACTTAACAATAAGCCTATGCAATTTTGTACCTTCGGTCAACATCGCTAAATTTCAAGCAATTTCCTTTTTCTCTTACTGTATTTTTTCATTTATATTATATGCTGATGTTTGCATCAGTGCTTCGAGAGTAACTGAATCTGCTGCGAAATTTTCGTCCATAATCTATAAAAAATCGCTTTCTTGCAACGACAAACACATCCAAGAATATGCGTGCAGATTTTCTTCTAAATGCTTAGAAGAATTGCCTTCGTTTTCTGCTTGCAATGCCTTTAAAATAAATCGAACCCTAATCTTGACCATCGTCAGTATTGCTATTACTTATACAGCTATTGCTAGTCAATATGCTTGAAAAATTTTCAAATTCCGTATCAAAATAATATCATATAATCAATTGAGCACTGGTTTGATAGTCATGGTACTAAATCTAATACAAATTTTATCCTCAATATAGAAGAATACTAATGTAATTGTATTGAAAATAAGTCACTGCATTTATAGTATGGTATAAAAAGAACATTTAATACTCTTGCTCATGTAAATTCAATAATTCTGTGCTAGTGTAACATTTCAATCTAGTGTAAATGTATGTATTTTCATTTAACTTTCAGTATTTCTGCAGAAAAAATTGCTAATTTATTAATAAACTTTAATAGTGACCTTAATGTGTTTCATAGTCTTATATGAAAACATTAACTGATAAAGCAATTAGTGACTTGTTATACTTATTATGTAATTCGTACTAATATTACTGATCATTCGGTTAAATATTGTTAATAATAAGTATAATACAATTTATTCATTGTGTATTGATAGTTCTACTGTGCTGATTATTTCAAGATAAATTATATTTTGGGAAATTTTAATTAATAAAATGTGATGCTTCCGAAGGATCTGTAATAGGTCCATTACTTCTGTGACTTTTATTAATAATTTATCAGAACCAGAATTTTTAGTACTTGTAGGTGTTTATATGTATATTAAATGGCTATATAACAGAGATAATACAATTCCATGAAAAATTATTAAGAAATTGATTATTGGAAAATCATTTGATTTGTGATGGAAAAAAGCATCACAAATCAACTGTTGTATTTTTACATAGGTAAAAATTTAATGTAAAATGCTGTGTAAAACATTATGATGTAGGTTGTTGTAATGATTTATTGTGTAATTGCAGGCCCTTGACCTGGCCATATTCCAAAATCTTTTTTGATCTTGGAGCATGGCCTACCTATTTTAACGAAAGAATGAAATGGAACACTCAATTTCAGAAGTTATATAACCGTAGAGTTGTATTATATTCGTTAGCCCAAATTTTATCCAGTAAATTGTTACATTCTGTGTTTAAGGCAAGTTTGCAATGTGTACTATCGTATGATTATATATAGAGATTTCGGGTGGAACGTATTGTTTCCATTTGTTATAATTATTAAAATTACAGAGGTAGATTGTTGCACATGTGGAGGAGACAATAGAATAACATGGCAATTGTTATAGAGAAAATTGGATATTGCTCTTTCAGAAACTGTAAATGCTTTTCTCGTGTTAAAAATAATTTTATAATTGCTCGGATTCGTATTCTTTAGTTAAATATAAATCCAGAGCATTTGCAGAATTTTAAATTATTTCAATAAAATATTAATATCTTAATATATAAATTATCCACGTGGTATAATTTTATTAAGTATATTATCCCTGTAAATATAAGAAATTTATATTTAAGAGGATAAAATAATAATACAGTATATCGAAATATAATCTGGGTTTTGTCGGTTGACGTGTGTTAATGGTGTTTTGTATACCAGTCGACCCCCCTACAACACTGTTGATTATTCCGTTTTAAATGAATTTTATGTTGTACGAGTCACTTAGATTTTACAAATTCGTGAGCCGTTCATAGCCCGGTACACGTATTTGTAAAATCTAAGTGACTCATACAACATGGAATTCATATAAAACGGAATAATCAACAGTCTTATAGGGGGTGTCGACTGTAATTGTTTCAAAATTGGTTTAAGGTCATGTATAACATTTAGTTAATTGTTATTAATGAGGTCATTGTAAATATTTATATTCATGTTAAATAAATGCTCAATAGAAAGTTTATAGGGATGTCGATTAGATTGTAATTATATTAATAATAATAAACTTCGTAATGTCAAAAATCATTTCAAAATAAGAATTTTCGTCTGTCTAATAAGATTACGATTTTAGCATTTAGTACTGTTACGTTTTTCAAAATAGGTGATTTGGCTTTGGTGTGGTCATTTGGCCATACCAAAGTCAAATCACTACGGGCAACACTTATTAAAGTATGAGGGTTTACATTATAAAAGAGTAAGGTTACTTGGTCTGCTGCTTACATATGTTTGAAAATGGCCTTCATATAAATCACGCTGAAGCACACAGAAAAAATGCTTTATAATTGTGTCTTACATACATTAATAAATAGCAACAACTTCCTAATATATAAATCATTAAACAAGGCGAAATGATAAAGGCTGCCGGATGTAGCATTGGGAATCCGGGTTCAATTTCTAGTAAATTTGCTAATTTTTATGAGCTGTGGTCTTATCCTTTACCACCCAGTCTATGATGGGTTTCAATAATCATGTATTGTTTGATCACGTTAGTTTTTCTATAACAGAAACCACTAAAATTTAACAGCATTCATGCCCAAACATTCGAACTTCCTTGTAAAATTTCAAAAATTTTCGAGGAAAAAGCGCAGGAGTTAAGCTTCAAAGAGTGAATGAAATTGTTCCAGAAACACAAAAACACAAACAAACACCCACACAAAATAGTCCCCAAATTAATTTGAAACTAAATAATTTCCCCTCTTTTTTCTCGAAAATTTCTGAAATTTTGCAGGGAAGTTTGCGTGTTAAGGGGATCGATGATGATAAATTTTGGTGGTTAATGTTGGTGGTGGTGGGAGATAAGGGAATCACGTGTTGTATTCGGGGTGGGCTCGGAGTTAATGGGGATTTTGCACGTGATTAATTAACATTAGCATTTGCAAGTTTATAAAAACTTGCAAATGCTAATGTAAAAAATCTCATCTATAATCAAAATTAAGTGTTTTGCTATTTTATAATAATTAAAATATATAAAGTTTTTATAATAAAATCTCATAACCGTTGGCGCCACATTCAATTTTAGTTATTAATTAATTAATTAATAATACAAATGTTACTTTTAAAGTAAAATCTCATAATAGCCGGGAAAGTTACGCAACTCGTTGTTAGATTTTTTTTAAATTCAACTTTAACATATATATATATAACTATAACACAACGTAAACAATTTAATTATAGAAATTCCCAATTACAGTAGAGCCTCGTGTATCCGACTCAATTGGGGACTGGGGTTGGTCGGATAATTAAAAAGTCGGATAACCGAAAAGTTTGAAAAAATCCATTATTAGTGTAGTATATTATTATATCACATGTAGTTAGTATATTAGTATACCGCTATTAACCTACTTCGCGTTGAATTTTCCTCCATGTTAAGCCTATCAAATTTAAAAATAATAATAATAATCGTCGCTATTGTATCGTTAAAAATTAGAAAAATAAGCCTCGTTTAAATACTGGTTCCCTTTCATGGTCGATCCAGTGTTGCCAGCTAAAACACGTAAAATAATATTAAAGTAGTCAAGACATAGCCAAATATTGTAGCGCCACATCACTAGCGGACATTTGAAATTTGCCGACTAGGACGGTCGGTTAATCTGGGGTCGGATAATCGAGGCTCCACTGTACCTCAATTATTTGGAGAAAAATGAAAAACGAAAATATCCGTCTACTGTTATCAATTATAAGGTTGGGTTATCAACCACACACGCAAGGATATGTCGGGCCCGTCCCTCACCATCCGGTAGCCCCATTGTGGGCCTGGCCGAACCCATAATGGGCTTGCAAAAAGAGGTCCTCTTAGTGCTCACGGGGCAGCAAGAGTTAAAAAGAAACCACACACGCAAAACGTTTTAAAATGTCGAATTTATTAAATTCGGATGTTTGTAAATAATTTCTTTGAAGCCCAACAAATCGAAATTTAAATAATATTTTAAAACATTATTTTATTCTTGAAATTATATTTCGTTCAATTTGATAAAAGTCGACAAACCGGATATACTTATCAACGGAAATAACTAACAGGACGTTAATTTAACGGCATAATTATATGTTGTAACTAAGAGATAAAATATAATATAAAGGAGAAAGAGCGAAAAAAAGAGGAAAACACGTGGACATAGTGTTTTTTCCGATAGTAAATCGAAATGAAAAATCATTAGGAAGCCGTCAAGTCTTATGTGGAGTCAAGTCACAAGAGGAAACAGCAGTAAAAGCAGCAACAAATTGTTACTCTCTGGTGTTAACGAACATCCTATTATACAACGTGTTCGATTATATTAAATGAAATAAAAGAACCTATTAGAAGAAAGTCTGATAAAAGGAACGGCGATGTTTCCGCACAAGATTAGGTTCGTAATCTTTTTAAATTTGATGATATCGATAAATTGTTGTGAAGATTTCTGGAAGGATTGGTTTTCTTGTTCACCAGATAACACATGTTATCTATCCGAGAAGTCGAAGGCCGAAATCGTAGGAAATACCATGACAATCATGTGCGGGAAAGATCATATCGATTTACGTTTGATGCGATGTTTGGACACCAGAAATATTCAGAAATTACAAATTAATCATTGTCACGCAACACATTTCGATGTCAGAAGTTTTGTTTCCAGCGATGCCATCACCGAAGTCAACATTTTCACTACAACGCTTCCGAAGAACTTCGAAAGTATAGCGTTTACTGATATGCCATTACTAAAAACTGTCAAGATTTCGGGGACTTCAGAGCTAGTCAACTTGACTTTAGATAATCTTCCTTCTCTCATGGATTTGCGGGTACATAAATATTCTATTTATATGTATGAGGAGCGAGATTATTTGTATGGAGCATTGAACATTCCGCCTAAACTGTTTGATGAAGTTCCCAATCTTCGACGTTTGGATTTGAGTTACAATAACATTGATTCCCTTGATCAATCTGTCTTCAGCAAGCTCACTCAACTGGAATATCTGAATTTGGAGGGTAACGAAATAAAGGTATTACCCGGTAAACTGTTGAGAGGACTTTCGAATTTAAGAGTTATTTTTATTGCTTTTAACCGGGAATTAGATTCAATTCCATCCGGATTTCTGAAAGGATTGATCAACTTGACTGAATTTTATGCCGGACACTGTTCCTTGTCTGAAATTAAAGAAGATTTATTTACCGATGCGATTAACCTGGAGATCATAGATTTAGACAGGAACAAAATTGATCATCTGCCGTCTGAAGTTTTCAAAAATAATCAGAATCTACGAGAGTTACACTGTTACGGAAATAGAATACAACACTTCCAGAAGGAATTTTCGATGGACTTTCTAAATTGAAAACGATTGATTTGGGTAAAAATCGATTAGAAAATATTCCTGTAGATGTTTTTCGTAATTTGCCGAGTCTCGAAAATCTTAATTTAGCTGAAAATTAGATCACAAGTTTACCTGAAAATGTTTTTTCGCTTAAAAATTCAAGGAGTCTGAGAAGTATTTCGGGTGAAATTTTTGGCATCAGCAAACACCTGGGTTATGTCAATTTGGTAATACAAATTTAAGTGAATGGCCCGTGATAAATTGGGCAAAATACAACTTGACTTACGTTGATTTTTCATTCAATCATTTTGAAATTGTAAAATTTCTAATTTATACACCAAATTCCATGACATTTAAATTATCTGACTGCAAAATAAAAATTGTTTACATCGACGATGAGAAAAATACGGATTCAACACGCCTACTTATGATTTGAGCAATAATCCAATTTATTCTTTAGAAAGAATTCAAAACACATATTAACTTGTGCAGATGAATATGTATTTTGTATTTATATGTTTGTATTTGGTTCCTTTCTTAATATATTCCTATATTTTTTTGCTATAAAAAAAATCAGCGAATGTGAAGTATGTGTGAGCGATTTGTTTTGCTTCCTGATCCACTGTTGATTGCTTTGTTATTTGTTCTTAAAACAAATCGTTGCCTATTTTGAAATGTAATTTAGTTATATATAATTTTTAAGTTTTGCTTTCAATTAATAAAACGTTTATTAAATAGTGAAAATTTGTAAAACGAAACAATTGTGAGTAATGAAATTTATTTTAATTGGCAAATACAGAGAACGAATGCATTATAGTAAGCATCTCCTGTAGCGAATCCGTAACGCTTTATTTTGATTCCGCACTCAATGGCCATCACCGAAGTCAACATTTTCACTACAACGCTTCCGAAGAACTTCGAAAGTATAGCGTTTACTGATATGCCATTACTAAAAACTGTCAAGATTTCGGGGACTTCAGAGCTAGTCAACTTGACTTTAGATAATCTTCCTTCTCTCATGGATTTGCGGGTACATAAATATTCTATTTATATGTATGAGGAGCGAGATTATTTGTATGGAGCATTGAACATTCCGCCTAAACTGTTTGATGAAGTTCCCAATCTTCGACGTTTGGATTTGAGTTACAATAACATTGATTCCCTTGATCAATCTGTCTTCAGCAAGCTCACTCAACTGGAACATCTGGATTTGGAGGGTAACGAAATAAAGGTATTACCCGGTAAACTGTTGAGAGGACTTTCGAATTTAAGAGTTATTTTTATTGCTTTTAACCGGGAATTAGATTCAATTCCATCCGGATTTCTGAAGGGATTGATCAACTTGACTGAATTTTATGCCGGAAACTGTTCCTTGTCTAAAATTAAAGAAGATTTATTTACCGATGCGATTAACCTGGAGATCATAGATTTAGACAGGAACAAAATTGATCATCTGCCGTCTGAAGTTTTCAAAAATAATCAGAATCTACGAGAGTTACACTGTTACGGAAATAGAATAGCAACACTTCCAGAAGGAATTTTCGATGGACTTTCTAAATTGAAAACGATTGATTTGGGTAAAAATCGATTAGAAAATATTCCTGTAGATGTTTTTCGTAATTTGCCGAGTCTCGAAAATCTTAATTTAGCTGAAAATTAGATCACAAGTTTACCTGAAAATGTTTTTTCGCTTAAAAATTCAAGGAGTCTGAGAAGTATTTCGGGTGAAATTTCGGGTGGCATCAGCAAACACCTGGGTTATGTCAATTTGGTAATACAAATTTAAGTGAATGGCCCGTGATAAATTGGGCAAAATACAACTTGACTTACGTTGATTTTTCATTCAATCATTTTGAAATTGTAAAATTTCTAATTTATACACCAAATTCCATGACATTTAAATTATCTGACTGCAAAATAAAAATTGTTTACATCGACGATGAGAAAAATACGGATTCAACACGCCTACTTATGATTTGAGCAATAATCCAATTTATTCTTTAGAAAGAATTCAAAACACATATTAACTTGTGCAGATGAATATGTATTTTGTATTTATATGTTTGTATTTGGTTCCTTTCTTAATATATTCCTATATTTTTTTGCTATAAAAAAAATCAGCGAATGTGAAGTATGTGTGAGCGATTTGTTTTGCTTCCTGATCCACTGTTGATTGCTTTGTTATTTGTTCTTAAAACAAATCGTTGCCTATTTTGAAATGTAATTTAGTTATATATAATTTTTAAGTTTTGCTTTCAATTAATAAAACGTTTATTAAATAGTGAAAATTTGTAAAACGAAACAATTGTGAGTAATGAAATTTATTTTAATTGGCAAATACAGAGAACGAATGCATTATAGTAAGCATCTCCTGTAGCGAATCCGTAACGCTTTACATTGAGTGCGGAATCAAAACAATACGCTGAGAAAAAACAGATTTTTATTACCTGTGGTACCCGGTTTTACTCGTAGAAATTTCCAGCAGAAAGGTGTACCTGCACACCGTTAAATCTGCCCATAAGCAATATCTATGTTGATACTCGGTTAATATCATCTGATATACAGTGGACCCGCCTATAACACTGATGATTATTCCGTGTTATATGAATTCCATGTTGTACGAGTCACTTAGATTTTACAAATACGTGAGCGGTTCGCAGCCCGGCACACGTATTTGTAAAATCTAAGTGAATCGTACAACATGGAATTCATATAAAACGGAATAATCATCAGTGTTATAGGGGGTCGACTGGTACTGTATTAGTAGCACGGATATACTGCACTTGCTCCGCTCCTGTATCATCAGAGACGTTCTCTGATTGGTTGTTGGTGGAAACGGTTTGTCGTGTTTACAAAAACTAATGTTTCCAAACTTCCTTTTCGGGTAAATACGTTTTGTGACGTCAAAACCGGCCAACGTTGCGCAGAGAATACAGTGTACGTTTCAGTTTGGAGCCGCAAATCCCGACCTTCTCCGATATTCGATTTTTGTTCGAATGACGTTCATAAACGTAAAACAAATTTATTTTCGTGTGATTTAAATATTGATTTCCCTGTATTCACTAATAGCGAAAAATACTAGAATCGAAGCTATTAACATGGCGTTTTGTGCATTGTGGTTGAAAAAGTTGAAAACATTGCTCGTGGTATTGTTTATAGCAATTTCAGAAATACTTACTGTTTTAATAAATAACTTGATTTCGTCGTGAATATTTTTAACAGCACAATAATATTTTTGCACATTGGCACGCAACATTTGGTGTTGCTTACAAATGTTCTAAAGTAAGGGTGACTTAAGTTTTCTAAACACAAAAAGTTAAAAAAAATGGATAGTTGCCATCAAAAGAGAAGAATGGAAATCTAAGAAACCAAGCATACTGTGCAGAGTACATTTTACATTTAATCCTGAAGTAAATCTCAGGAGAAGTTCTAAAAAGTTTGTGATTCTTTTTATGTTACTGGACAGAACTTAAGTTTTTAGTGGTGTGTTCAATGTTGAAGTAATCTATTGAGACTGTATTAAGAAAGATTATATATTAAGTGATATGCCAAATATACGATCGTTTCAATGTAACTTAATTTCCTTATTTGTTAACAGGATGATAATTAGAAAAAAACAAGAACAATACTCGAAATAAGTAACTAAATTGCGTAAGAGCTTGCTTTCTGTCCAGTCTATTGCTGAATTAATTATCTCAGTGTAATCAAAGTATGTACTTTAAGAGATTGTCGACTGAAAAATTCAAATCAATTGTAAGTATTATTACTTCGAATGTAGCCGCTTGTACATTTTCTATTCTTTTCCAAAACACCGCTCAGTTGCAGCATAGAAGAGAAAATGGAATAAAGAGCGCTTACTACGTGCAAGAAAAAGAAAGAAATTACTTTTAACAAACTAATACAGTAGAACGTCGATTATCCGAAAGTCAATCATCCGAAATAATTCCAGTCGGCAAATTTAAATTTTCGCCAGTGCTGTGGCGCTGCAATCTTTGGCTATGTCTTGAGCTACTCAAATATTTTACGTTTTTGATACTAAATTAACTTCTGAAGTATAATTTTTTATTGTTTTTATATTTTTCAATATATTTATTTTGTTCGTACAAAATAAAAAAAAATACTTTTTAACGATACAATAGTCTTCGTTAGGCTTAACAGCGATGAAAATTCAACGCAAGGCGACACGCAACGGAGAAAAATGTCAAGATGGGATAAGTTAATATATTTTTTCGTGCATAATCGGTTATCCGAAACGCCGATCTTCCGAACAGCCCAGTTCCCAATTGATTCGGATAATCGACGCTCTACTGTAATAACATTTCGTACTTACTCTTATCAAGAAATTTCTCTTTATGAAGAAGAAATCGTCAACAGAGATTACCATTGGTAGTCCTTTAAATCTTTTCATAAACCAGTTATCTACGCAAAAGTGTGGCATTTCATTAAATTAGAACACGAAAACTTATAAAATGGGAATTATAATCTTACCTTAAACATGAATTCTGAAGTTAATTCAGCAGAATACATTTTACAAACTGAACTGAAATCGTCGTGAATCTGAAATTATAAGATACAGTAATTAAGAAATAATAAATAGAATTATCATAGCGATTTTTATAATTATCCATGGTAAAGATTTCGAGAAAAATCCCTATTGGGTAAGCACGTATTTAAGAGGAAATTTTCAAAAGGAAACAGTAATAACACTGTAAAGCGAAAGAATATTTATTTGTTTATACTTTAACACAGCATCAGAAGTCACGGTAATGATTCCCTGCCAAGTAATAATGTCACTGACTGACTATATATTGGAATCAAAATTGCCGATTTTTGGGAGTCGATTTCTCCGCTCCCCAAATATTTAAAGTAAGTCCGAATACCTCGTTCGAAAGATAATTGCTTTCTTAGATGGTGGGCAAAATTTCAAGAATTTCTATAGAGAGATTGACGAAATATAAGCAATTGAAAAGCGCTAAAATCTGAAAAAAACTTCATTTTTTTTCACCCAGTACTGCAGACGCTCATAGAGAAAAATCTAATGAATCTAGAAAGCTCAAATTTTAAACTTTTAAGCCTTTCTCGCTATCAGTGAGGTACTGGCAAAACTTCTGGTTCGATAGGTCAAAGTTCACGGGGTTTCCCATAGAGCTAACTCAGTTTTACGACTTAATTTTATGCTTATAAAGATAAAATTGCACGGAAACAAATGAATTTTATTCAAAATGTTATTTAGAATTACAAAAACTCAAATTTATGCCAATTAAAACTTTTTATAACGAATTTAGAAGGACGACAGTGAGAATTTATAGGTCTGCATTTTTTTTTTCAAATTGCAACCTAATTAATCTGAAAATTGAAGTGGAATATGAGTAAATCAATTCCGCTGATAACATGTGGAATGTTTTATTTTAAAATTCTTAATTTTCAAAAATAGTGTTTCACATAAAACAGAACACGAATCCCACTCAGGAATAAAATGACCTCAGAGCTAGAATTCAATTAAGAAAATAGCCTACTGATTTTACATCTGTGGTTCAAAGAACAAATTTTCAAGCAATCACAATACTGTATAAGTTCATAATTAAATGCTATGAGTATCATTCAATATAATACATTGTATTCAAATAAATCAAATACAGCATCAATATTCACTTTTAACATTGCATTTGATAGTAACCAAGATCTAATAACCGTTCCAAAATCAAACACTAAAGAAGCCAAAATAATAAATATTCGAAAGTTGAAATTCTTCTGCTAAAAAATAACTCCGTATGTAAACAAACAAGTGACGTAAAGAAAATGAGTGTAAATTAAAGGAATCAGCCAATAAAACGCTTCGTTGACCATTTCATAAACTTCCCATAGCTCTGTTTTTCTTCATAATGACTTGTAACTGGATTGTCAACCTGCCCATTCGAATCTTTGTATCTTTTAATTATTTGGATAAATTCACAAAACTTTTCGACCAAACAAATACAGACAAGCCAGAAATCAGTAAAATAGACAGGATTTGTCGTGCTGTGTATAGATGACATATGGTTGAATTAATAGAACAAGTTTCTGCTTCGAAATCGCTTCCATTTTGTTTTTTTATCTCCCAGTAAAATATTTATTAAAGACAATTAAAGACAATACCAACGAAGAATAGAAGACGAAAGTTAAATACGCAAATAAACTCTTTCCTATACGATTTGCAATTTTGTATTCTTCTTCGTAAATATATTTCGAGTAATGAAAATTCAACTTTCTTCTTTTTAAGATGCTAAATTGTAGAAAAAAATACACAGAAATAAATAGAAGGATCTATTCATTTCTGTGCTCTTTAACCATCTTCATCATAATAATCTGGTAATAAAACTGTTAAAAGAAATTTGAGACTATTTAGCCAAAGATATACTTCAATTAAATTCGCATAAAATTTGAAATATTTTGACGAAGAACGTTTCCTTTTTCTCTTGTTCATTCCCTCTATGCATTGGCACAAATCGACCAAATCTATTCCGTATACTTTTACAGTAGAGAAAATAGGACCAAATAAGTATAATGGGCACTGTTTCATCTTTAAACATTTCACTAATTTTTGAAGAAAGATTTTGATTTTTTCTTATATAATATTATTGTATCATAAAATATTTTAATGTTTTATACGATGATATATTCATTCACTACATTTTCTTTATTAAAATGTTCCTTCTCTTCGGCATCTTTTCAGTTTTTGAATTCTCAGAACGAATAATCATTCAGGGCATTATCTAAATAACAATTCTTCAAAGCATGTATTTATACGTGTTTGTCGGTGTTGGCGTTTATTTGTTTAATATCTCAGGATAGTGTAATGAATAAGTAAGGAAATTTTGTTCGGTAGCTTGAGTATAAGGGGTATTGATGTTAGTATATTTTGGTAGTTTTTGGTCAAGAAGGTGGGGAGATAGAGAGGATCATTTGTCATATCTCGATTGGATCGGACTTAATGAAGATTTTGACCGTTATTAGCATTAATATCTTTTCATAAAACTTATCTCTACCCTCGAAATCAATCTTTTTTCATTTTGTTAAATTAATAATATAAAAGTTATTTTAAAACAAAATCTTATAAAAAATGGCGCCACAGACAATTTTAATTTTGTGGCAATACATCTATGTTTTTTGTGGGAAAGTTACGAAACTCGTTACGGAATTTTTTTCCTATATTAAATTATATTTAATAAATAATAATAATAATTAAATTACTAAAGATATCGATCATGAATAGCGAAATGAAAATGTATATATTTATATTACTATATATTTTAAAAATGGTAATGTAATTGTTCCCTAAAGATGTAGAGATACTTAACCGTACAACACTACTGAATTAGTAATGTCATTCACTACCAGGCCGAAAAATTCGTACTGTAATTATACGTGACATAGAGACTAAATTTAGATTTAGTAATAAATCAATATTTTAATGGTAAAACTGTTGTTTTTAAAGATTGAATTTTAAATTTTCTACATTACAACGATTATTATACGAGACGAGAAATTGATAAATACCAACGAATTAATTAACAGAGTTAATGTAACTTACATTAAATTTACTACAGGAAGAATATATATTAATATTTCAAAAGAATTTGATGAATGTCGCTCATTATATTAAATATTTTATATTTAGTGATGCTTAATTAATTCCTCGAATACTTGAAAGTTTATAAATTATTCCCTGAAAGTTGTAGTAGAAATTATGCATCGATCTATGCTACTGCATTCACGGCTGCTGCATTTATAATGCTGGGCTGCAATTATTAATTTATTTAACTTAAAATATATGCTCTCCACCTGAAATTAATAGTGGCTTGTTCCTGTTCATCATACTTTCCCTTTAACAATAGAAACGTGCCAGTTATGTATCTAATACCTTTTGAAGAAATTTTTTTGAATTGAAATAACGGGACTTCATCATTCTCGGCATCTCTAGCAGATGGGGATAAAAATATAGGCCTAATGCTTTTTCTATGGTAGAAAATATTCCAAAATTTCATTTAATTTAATTGCATCAATAAAAAATTAAAACATATAACATTAAAATGGATTGTAATATTACAGCAAAAAGTGATGAATATTATAAATATTTTAATGATTCCTATAAAAGAAAGTTACACATATGCAAGTACCAAAGGTCAATTTTTAAATGAATATTTTTGATCTACAAACAGATACTTTGCTTCACAAATTTACAAATTATATTATTTTTCAAATACTGTAAACTAAACATTGTTTACGCTAACACTACATAGACTAAATAAACTAAAACAGATAAAGTAAACATTGGGTACTCACCTTTAACATTGCATTTGACAGTAACCAAGATACAAAAATGACACCAAAATCATATATTATAGAAATAATTAAAACAATTATTCGAATGTTGAAATTCATCTGTCCAAAAATCGCTCCGTAAGTAAAGAAACAAGAGGCGTAAAGAAAATAAGTGTAATTTAAAGGAATCAGCCAATAAAATGTTTCGTTGACCATTTGATAAATTTCCCATAGCTCTGTGTGCTTTTCCATAATGGCTTGTAATCGACTTGTCAACATGCCCATTCGAATGTTAGTCTCTTTTAATTCTTCGGATAAATTCACAAATCTCTTCGACCAAACAAATATACATAAGCCAAAATATAGCAGAAGAGATAGATCTTGTCCTACTGCATACAGAAGCCACGTTGCTTCGTTAACAGAACACGACAATGCTTCGAAATCGCTTCCATTTTGTTTCTTTATCTCCACGTAAATTAGTAACGACGTCATTGAGCCCATTAATAGCCACGCAAAGAAAGCAAAAGTTAAATATACAAGTAAACTCATTTCTATACGATTTGCAATTTTGTATTCTTCTTCGTAATTATATTTCGAGTAATGTAAATTTAATTTTCTTCTTTTTAAGATGCTAAATTGTAGAGAAACATACACAGAAATGAATAGAAGAATCAACGAAGCTAGATTGGAATGCTTTTCAAACATCTTTATTCCTCGAAGGCAATAATAATCTGGTATTAAAATTAGTAAGACAAATTCCACATTTTTCAACCAAACATATGCTTTGATTAAATTAGCATAAAATTTGAAATACTTTGACGAACATTTCCTTTCTCTGTTCTTCTGTTGCTCCAGGCATTGGCACGAATCGAGCAAATCTATTCCAAATACTTTTACGGTGGAAAAAATGGGACCAAATAAGTATAATGGGCAAGACTTCATCTTTTCTCCAAAAGAACGTTTGCGAAATTTCAAAAATTGACTTATTTTCTATTGGCTATTACACGTGTTTTAATGTTATCTTCCTTTCTGATTGTTCTTGTCTTTAAAATATTATTGTATGAGCTTCTCTCGGTATCAGACATTTGTAAGAGATTATAGGAAATTTACCATTTATGTAAGGAGTGTACAATGGTTGACACATAATTAAATTTGCTTGCTGAATTAATTAGAAAATTTTATTCCACTGAAACTGTTTACTCTTGTAAACAATTTTCTCCGTTAATATTAATTAGTAAACGATGTTTAATTTAATGTTTAATTTGATTAAATTACGTTTAATCAAGAATCGTAATTCGATTTTTTGAACATATTTCTAAATTGTTCCAAAAATCCAATTGTCTGATAAAATTTGATATTGTGTGTGTTAAATATTCAGTTCAGTTTCTTCGAGTGTCATAACTTTCGAAAGAATCTTGCAGATTAGGCATTTATCAATGAAACAGCTTTACAACACAGGCTCGTTTAGGCACGGTCTTGTCCATCGATACCGATCTGTAAAAACTCGAACGGCATTTCATGCCATAGGCAGTGAATTGCTATACACAGGAATTGCGCATTGTATGGTTTCTGCATGCACTAAGTATCGTTTGCAGTTGGCAGCACCGCATTACGCCTATTAGCGAGTTATGAAGTAACATTTTTCCACAAAAATCTTTTCTGCATGTTCATATTTTTCAGTAATGTAAATTTGGTTAAGTTTCAACTGCTACATATAATTCCTACAGACAGCATTGATTCAAAATGCTTTAAGACGAACAATCATTTATTGTGACATTGTCACAATGCATGGATGCAATTTTGAATTTAAAATATATGCTCTCCATCTAAATTAGTGGTGGCTTGCCCCTGTACATCATACTTTTTCTGTGAGCAATAGAGTAATGCCAGTCATCTAACTCCTTCCAGGGAAAAATTTTTGAATTAAAATAACGTGACTTCCGATACAAATCCGAAGTTCGTATATAGTTAATTAGGACCACCTGCCCCAAGCTTTCCAATATCTGGTCTGGACTTTCATTTATCTGTCAAGTTCACCCCTTATAAAAACAAAACGGTTCCTTGAACAGGAGGAAGCGGGTCGGCGCAGATGAGTCTGAAAGACGATGCTTTCAGAGAGGAATTTTGGGCGAGGAGGAAAAAAGCTATCGGATGGACTGGTAGAGATGGCAGACCTCGTGGTTGCGTTGGTGTTGTTCTTGTATGTTAAATGTTTTTTGTGTCGAGAAATAAATGTGTTCACGAGGTGCATCGTCTGACTTAATTAAGGAGCCAGGACTATAGTCCCTCAGAATGGTGCAGTCTACAGGATTAAGTCAAGAGCGATGTAGTGTTGGGACGTCTTTCTTCAGAAAATTACAGCAGTTGGTCCAGCGAGAACGTTTCCTTTCTATCCCAGGGCATTTATACGGATAGTTTCTTTTTGGTGTATATCTATTGATACGAGTCATACGACATCGAGGAATAGGGCACTCATAATTATATATTCAATAATTTAGAGTCTTGAGATTGCTGTCGTTGTCTGGTAAGCTTATAAATATGTTCAAAGAGGATTGATAAATAAAGGTTCAGAGTAGCAAACAGAAATAAGCTTAACTCGAAGGATTTGTCATAAAAGAACTTCTTGCCTCGAAAATTGTTGAAAGTGCTATCTCAAATACAATAGTATTTTAGTAATGATTCTGTTATATCTACTACTGTATTTGAGATATTACTTTCATCGAAAGATTTGGTTACGGAAGTGAGTGGATGAGCAATGGGAAAGAAACAAAGATTGGAGAATCTCCTTAGGAATTGCCTCAGAGAAGACAAACGAATTAACGCTGTGAACTGAAGAGATTACAAATAGAATGGGAAAGGGAAAGCTTGTTGGAAAAAGAGAAGCTCGCGCTCGAACGTCAGAAAAGGCAGAGCGAGAACACGAAATTAGGCTTAAGGAACTTAGGCTTAAGGCCAGTCATAACTACAAAGGCGGGCTTCAGTCAACCGCAAGTCAGGAAATGGTGGACAACGTTGTTATGAAATATTTAAATTTGATGAAAGATATTCCATTGAAATGTTTTCTTTTAAAAACCGTCAAATCTTTCTGGAGGAACCTGTAGCCATATATACTTCATTACAATGTTGTACCATTATTTCTGGAAATGAACATTTTTCATTCAAACTCACGTTCCAATAATTTTCTTTCTTTATCCACACACTAATTTCTTTACACAAGCAATGTTTTTAGTTAGGTCCCACTATGATGGTCTTACCTTTCAGAGACATCTATAAAATTAAAATTCAACAAACTAATAGCAAATAGCCACGCCAATTAAAGCATTAGCCTGCAGCTCCAGACAAAATCAAATACAGGCAAGCAATCACTGGAATTTTCCATTTGATTTTCTGACCTGGATGTAAAGTTCAATCTGTCACCACTATTATTGCCCCGCCCAAATCCACGATAGTTATGATTAATTAAAAAGGATCTTAATGACACAACAGAAAGAGCAATAATAAAAAAAATCAACAAATCTTTCCGACTGTTACGAGAGAAAAATCAATGTCTTTGTTATCATTTAAAGTATTCCTGTTGATAACAGCCATAGCTGTAATAAAAGTCAGTACAGAAATGTTCTTTCACTTTCATCTTTACTGGCAGTGCAACATAAGTGATTACAAGAAAATGACAACACAAGTTGTCCAGATACAAAGTGGATGCTGTTTGGTTTGTTTGATGGAATTCAGCAATGCAACACTCGAATATTTCCATATCTCATTAAGATGAGTGCCTCCTGGAAGGACTTATTTGAAGGAAACTGATCCCTACTAACAGTAGGTGTTAGACCATGAAATTTATGCATGGCCAGCTCATTAGTGAGACTGAACCTGCAACCAACTACCAGCATTCAGTGGTTTATCCATTCAACCATCATAAGGTGAACGTAATTTAGTGGTCACACATTCCAATAAGGATAGAAAATTATCTCCTCTCAATATTTTTACAAATCTGGAAGTTTTAATACTTACCTATTTACCAGTAGTTCATTAAAGGCTATATGGCTATTACTACCAAGATAGCTGATGCGATCATGGCTTGGCAGTAACAGCCATAAAGGCATACTGGCCAGATGACTGAGCAATCAAGGTGGCATCATACTGCTCTAGGGGACCCGGGATCAAATACAAAAAAGCCCCAGGAATTTTTCTGGGAGTGGTCCATTCACATATGTTGGGCCCTGTCCCTCACCACCCAGCCACCTCATTGTGGGCCTGGCTGAACCCATAATGGGCATGCTAAAAGAGGCTCTCTTAATGTAAGCAGAGAGTTAAAAAAGCATACAGACATAGTAATCTGTGGCGTGCGATCATTGGAAGCTGTGGAAGCGTCGCTTCCCTTGTATTTTGTAAAAAATAAGTACATATTTTATATACAATTAAAATTAATATTTTATTATAACCGCATTATGTATCTTATTACAAATTTCTATACTACACGTGAAAAAAACGATAAGATTGCTATTGTATATTCAAATATTAGTGGCGGAATGGAAGCGCTATATTGTCAGCTTGCAAACAGCCAAGATTATACTCATTCGCGCATGCGCTTTACAGAGCACCAACCTCACTCGGTTTAGCTGGTGGAAGCTACACATACCAAGGTCCTAGATTATAACGCTTCCAATTCTATCCAGGACCGATTCTGGGCTGTTAAACAAAACCTTAACCGAACCAATCTCTAGCCGAGTACAATGGGGACTGGTTTCTTCGTAATATTAGACGTAATAAAGACAGAAATTTTCCCAGTTCAACGAGAGTGACCGAAAAGTTGTAAATGTTGGAAATTTCCGTGGACTCCTGGTCTTAAAACGAATTAATTAGAAAATAAATGATTTTTAAGTTTAACAAATTTACATTTTTATAGCTATGGTGAGAAACATTTTAAATCTACAACAATCCTGTCGCGTCCTTTGAGATATACTAGTGATGCGACAAAAGAGGCATTTGACATTAACCTGTTTCAGCACCCTCGGGATTTGGCACGCTTGCATTCACTGCAAACCTCCAAGACTGTCTCTGGTTCCATCCACGAGCCACTGGTAGAGAGCAATTTAACTAAGTCAGTGGTTCTTAACCTGTGGTCCGTGGACCACTGGTGTTCCCTGAAAGCATCCGAAGTGGTCCGCGAAAGTTATCCCAAAATTATTAAATAAATGACGACGCGTTGATGACAATGCGCAGTACGTCAAGGTTAGAGCCTATAGCGGACTGGGCTGGGGTATGGTGCGCGGTCAGAAAATATGAAACTGGAAGTCACTAGCAATAAATTTGCATTTGAAGATAAAATCAGTGCGTATATCGCTAAAATCGACCTATGGATCAGCAAAGTCGAAAGAGAGAATATTTCTGCGTTTGATACATTGAACCCAATTATTGATTGACAGTGTGCTGAGATTAAAGGACGAATACAAAAGAACATTACATTCCATTTGCAAAGCTTGTAAAATGAATTTAATCGCTATTTTCCTGACTGCAAGGACAAAGATATTCGGAAACTGATTTGCAATCCTTTCATAGTCAACATTTCTGAGGTGACGGATGAAATACAAAAAAAGTTAATTGAAATGCAAAATGAAAGTAACTGCTAAGATATATTCGAGACAGGAATTAATCTTAAAGATTTTTGGAGCCAAAAAGCTATTGCTTTCCCTAAAATTCGAGAAATTGCTTTACAGTGCCTAACTTTATTTTCAACCACATATGCGAGCAAGGATTCTCAGTGCTTTTGATAATTAAAAATAAACATCGAAATCGGTTGGATGACAGTGCCGACATGCGTTTCCTTTGAGTAGAACTGAACCAAGAATTCAGCAGCTGGTAAACAGTATGCAGTCACAAAAATCGCACTAAAATAATGTAATTAATGTAAAACTTTCGCAAATAATATAATACTTTTGGTTCCGAATAATTTTCTACGTGTTCAATTTATAGAACAACCTTATAAGAACCTATATTACTGCCAAACAGCTCGTGGTCCATGACAAGACAAAAATTTTGATAAATGGTCCCTCATCACTAAAAGGTTAAGAACCACTGGTTTNATGTACGAAAAAATATATTAATCTATCCCATGTTGAAATTTCGTCGATGTTAAGCCTAACGTAAACTTTTTAAAATAATAATCGTGGCTATTGTATCGTTAAAAATGGTTTCTTTATGTTTTACAAACGAAATAAATACATTGAAAAATATAAAAAGAAATAAAAATTATACTTTAGGCCGACTGGAATTCTTTCGGATAACCGACGGTCTACTGTATATAATAGAAAATTTAATTCTTGAAAAACGTTTTTAAAGACGAGAAAATTTAATTAATATTTTAAAATTATACGTAAATGCGCCATCTTGCCCCACCCGTGGGGTAAGACGGGAATATTATTTTTATATACAAGAAAAACAAATTAAAATGGTTAAACTGTCGTTTTCTTCAATATTGGCACAATAACAATGCGCCCATTTATCACAGCGGCTACATTTATTATTATTTTCCGAATAAATAAATATAAAAGTTTCAACTTACTCGTACTTACTGTACCAGACGATAGTCACTTCGCGCATGCTCAGTTTCGCTATTTTGTAAGCAGACGATATTTGCTTTGGTCAGAGTTGGTAGATTAACTGGTCTTTCGACTAATAGTTCAAACTTAGCTAGAGACAATATTTGCCGCTAGTCGGCGCCACTGTTAGAAGAAGAGAATTGGTCTTGTTAGGTATATACTGAAGTCTGATTTTGACCTATAATAATTGGTTTTTTAGCTACATAAAAATGCCAACGTGCTTTGTGCCAGGATGCAAGTCAGGATATAAGTCATCGAACGAGAAGAGACATTTCTTCCGTGCTCCTAGCGATAAGATTAAGGAGTGGATGCGATTCATTCCACGAGACGACAGGATGCTAACAAATAAATGTTACGTTTGTGACGTACATTTTGCTAGTAGATTTATTTTAAAAACCTTCTCCCATGTTATAAATGGAGAGAAAGTAGAAATTCCACGAGATCGCTGGGAATTAACGTCGGATGCATATCCATCAAACTTCCCTAATTGTCCTAAGTACATTAGTAGGTCTGTACCTCAAAAACCATCAACGCGATGTCTCACAAGAAATGAACAACCATCTAGGAAGGGATCACGAAAAGACAATACCAAAGGTAAATATTTGTTTTTCATGTAATTTTAATCTTCAGTGAATCATGTAATTTTTTGCCCTTGCTGAGTCGCAGTGCGTCTCTCGGATCCTGTGTTTTAATATAAAATTAAATTTTATCTATCAATTTCATCTATATTTAAGGAACATTTTATATTTAAAAAATGTTAACTAAAGATTGAGCTGGGTTAGTGAGATCCACTGTGATTCATTGAGGGCTATCTCTCTGTGGCCCATCTTTCCTTATAAATACTTTAAGATTAATTGTCTGATATTTTTTTATCAATCATTAGTTGATTTTAGCAACGAGCGAAGATAGGAAGTCGAAAGACCAGGTAATCTACCGACTCCGTTATGGTTACTAAATTATCAAGCAATTTTGTCGTTTTCGAGCATTTTCGTAATATTTTTTCTATGGGAAAGAGAAATAGCAGCATGCCGAATAAGTGTTTTGTGTCCTGGTGTAAGTCTGGCAAGCGCAAATCTCGTGAGAAGCGTCATTTTTTCACGCCATATCCGAACCTGTTAGATAAGTGGAGACATTTAATTCCTCGAAGAAGAGATTTAGAATTCTCCAAAAAGTCGAAAATATGTGACTTGTATTTTGATGAAAGATTTATACTTAAGAATTATGTGCATATAATTGAGGGTAAGAGAGTCGAGATGCCACATGGAAAATGGCAACTGACACGTGATGCTTATCCTACGAACTTTCCCAATTGCCCGTCATGTTTGCCTGTTAAAGTTCCTAAATTACGTCAGTCTCCAAGGAAGAGAAAAACTACTCCCAACGTAAATAACAATTCAAAAGTTGTAAAGGTATTATCGAGTAAGTAAAATGTCCTTGCAGTAATTTTGTTTAAAGAAGTTAATAAATTGAAGAATTAGAAGATTATTTTTACAGTCGTCTTAGGGTGCGACTATGTAGATGCGAGAGAGCGAGAAGAGGTGATGACGTTTCGTGCTCTCTGTTTCTCACTCCTGTTTATTACAACGACACAGACAAGAGTGAGAAACATAGCGTGAAATATCATCACCTCTTCTTGTCGTGTATTCTTGCTCACTCGAATCTGTGCAGTCGCGCCCTTAGAGTCGACGGCAAAAACGGCTCGATGTCTTCGAAAATAATCTTCGTAAACAATCCAGAACTTTTAAAATCTGGTAACAAAATTTTAATAAAGATATCTAAAGAATGTTTCTGATCTCGACCGAGGTCTGCTTTGGGTTTTTAAACCTGCAAATAATTATGAATACCCGAAAGAACAATCGGAGGGCTCCGAGCAGTAAAACTTAAATGTTTATAAAGTACGTCTATGAGAGACGGTAGATATTGTGAAAAATTTTTATTAATTTTTTTGTTTTGAAAGCCGAATCCTAATGATAAGAGATTGGCATTTTGATCATTTTTAACTCGTGTAATTAAAAAATTAAAAATTGTAGATTATTAAAAAATTAATCTACAATTTGTGTTTTTAAGGAAGGTTTTGTTATATCTTTTATATTATTTGATATTTTGAAATAACGTTAGCCAATGGTGCAATTGAAGATCCATCAAATTCGTGTTCTGATGTGTTGTTGTCATTGGGTATAGTGTGTTATGTACAAATAGCATAAATAAGTAGTACAATAATTGTATTCTTACATAATCTATGAAATTTGCATGCATTGTTTTGGATATTGCAGTGCAAACACATTGTATGGGAAGAAATCTGTTAAGTTATCTACAAATTTCACAAATTAATGTTGTCATTGTATTAATGATGCACGAGTGTTAAGGTCAATGAGATTACAATGATGCATGAGTGCTAAGGTCAACTGTGCAGATTACATACTGCTAAGTACAGATATATCAGAAAATTCAAGGACCAGCAGTTAGAAAATTGTAAACTCAAGAAGATTGCAGCTCTTGAAGATAAAGTTTCAGCCAATGAAAAGAATAGAAAAAACTTTCTGAAAGGGAAAAGATAGTTATTGAATGTATCTTTCAGTCAAACAAATCTCAGTTAGCAAAATTGTATAGCACTAAGTTGATTTTGGATTCATCTGTCTATGAATTCCTTCGAAGAAACAAGTTCTTGTCATTATCACATCCAAGTACTGTAGGAAAATATATATATGTAAATTTGATGCTAAATTTGGATTTGATTCTGATTTATTATCAAGATTAATTAATTAAAAGAAAAATTAAGCAATATGCCTGAGAAGTAATGTCATGTTTGTCTAATTTTTGATGAAATCTCTCTACAAAAGTGTTGAAAGATGCAATTAAATGGCTTGACTGCTTGGAAGATCTAACAGCTGTTAAAAACAATATCAGAAAAAAAGAATGGAGGCTTTCTTAGTAAGCAGACATTTGAAAGTCTGGGGTTAACATTGTTCAGCATTCTGGAATTGTCCAAGTGGCTTTTGTCACAGAAATTTTATTATGTTTTAACTAATCTTTTAATCAAGATCCACTTGAGGTATATATCTAGGCCAGAACTGTGTAAATTTATATAAACTTATACAACCTTAATATAAATATATTGACTTCATAAGTTAAGCTTTTATGGTCTTCCTCTAGAGTTAACATTAACTTTTTACTTATCTCAATTTTATTTTTTTTAGCAGAAACATTTTTGTGTAGTAGGAACTTATTATTAACATTGATTTATTATTTTAGCATTTTTTTGGTTTGATCTGACAAGGCTGTGGCACAACACATACCCAACCAATGTTCAGTTATTATATCGAATGATGAATGTCTGTTGCTTAGTGCATCAGTCAAAACATTTGTCTGCTTGTTGTAACAAAGAAGATGGATCACAAGTGCTGTTGAATCTGATATGTTCAAAAGATGTTGCTAGAAACATTACTGCGAAACAGCAGTTCAGTGATACACTTGAAAAAGTATTATGACAACCTCAAGAAAATGTTGATGTTTGTGATTTAACCTCTAAACTTAGAGACCATGATTTGTATTGTAAAAGGTATATTTGTGAATATAATACATAGCAGACTGTTTAGTCCTTAAAGTCAAACCCTTAAATGTATAGAGGCAGACAAAATTGTAAAGCAAAAGTTCTTGAACATTACAAAATATCTTATTCTGATTATTGATGAAATATTACTTTTGAATGAATTTAATCTTTACTGCCTTGGATGTATTGAAAATAATCGTAAATGTACTTTAACTGCTGCCCTTTTACATTTCTATGTGGTATGTAGGCTGCAGTTTTCCATGGGCTAGAAATTGAGTTTGCTTGTTCAAATGAGTATCATAATCAAGTATCATAATCAACTACTTTTTAGATATGGATAAATTAAATTTTGATATAATATGTCAGTAATTTTTAATATTTTAAAATTTTTATTTACAGTTTTAAATTCAGATAATTCTTTAAATATCTGCATTTAAAACTGTTATTTTATATTGCTATATATTGTATATTCAAGTTTTCTATATACATTGTACAGAAACAGAAAATTATCTGTTTATTTAATTGTGCATTTGCATTATTCTATATTGTATTTTTCATTGCATGTCTATGACAATTGGGAAAACCACAGTTTATTCTCTAATGCATTTAAGCAGCCATAGAAATTTAACTCAGATAAAAGCAAACTGTATTTTTTTTCGAATAATTTATTAATTGTAATACTACATAAAGTACACAGTTTTATTTGATTCAGTAGTGATAAACGGTATTTGAGATGCTTTACACATTTGTATTTTTGACATAGGAAATTGCATTTCTTATGACATATTGTGTGTATATATTTTGGTAGTATATAAGATTTTGCACCATTAAAAGTAGAGTATGAATGCATTTATTAATAGCTTACTTGTTTATAAGCAGTAACATGTCTTTTAGACTATCATTGCTATCACTTTCCATTCCATTTTTTAAACTTATCTTGAAGTCTTGTTCATTTTCTTTCTTGTAATAACTCCATTTGATTTTAAGAACTGTATATATGATTCTAAAAGCCTGATCTCTATTGACTTTTAATTCTCTCTAATCTGTTCCTAACCTTTCTTGGCTTCTTTAATTACTCTCTATCTCATTAATCTAGCTCCTTTGCCACTGAATTGTAGCATTTCGCGGCTATTTGTGTATATTATTTTTTTCCTCTATTTATATTTTGTTTGTTTTCCATTTGTCACTTGTTTGTTTTTGTGCGGATCCCTCTTTGTTTTCTTCCTTGGTACCATCATTTCTCTGCTGGCGGGATGTGCAATGTGGTGATTGGCCCAAGGTGTGGTCACATGGGATGGAGTGACATCCTTTCATGGGTGGTATAAATAAAGAGTAAACCACATGAAGAGGCTTTTTTTGTTTGTGGGATTTCTTTGTACATGAGGATGCCGCAGGTTGCGAGGACTGGGATGATAGATATTCAAGAGAATCGGTTGTCCAGGAATTGAAGAGATTTTGGATCAAAATGGAAATCCATTTGCATCGAGAAAATAAGTCAAGAAAAAAAAAGATAACCATCCAAAAGGTAAAAGGACTAGCTATAGTGTCGCATGACGTGTCGCATGACCAACGAATTTGTTTGGTCCAAACGGAAATCTTGTATGTATTATTGTATACTCATTTCCTCAACTGTGTATTTGATGTTACCTTAGTATTATCATTTCTTTTTTTTTTTTTTTTGTACGGTTTATCGGAAAAAAGGAGGATTTTGCATAAAGTAGGAAGTTCAGGAGAGGGATAATTGGGGTAAGAATATCATTGTAATGAGATTGAACTTTGTATCATGTATTGTTCCATTAGTCATGTGTTTGTTCCCAATAAACCCTTGTTTATAAAACCATGCTGTGTCACCGACTAGTCATAGTTTTAACTGTTCTTTTGTTCAATCCTGCAGACCATGTTGCTATGGGAGGTTTTTACAGAATTCTGCAATAATAATAATAATAATAACACAGATATGGGCTTAAAAGTTACATCTTGATACACTCCAAAATGCATTCTAAACCCCTTTTTTGTAACACTTACCTATCCTACACTTGCTTTAACATTTCTATACATTTCCATGATTAAATTTATACCTTTCATAATCCCTTTGCTGCCTGACTCAAAGAATTTATTGAGGGCATCACATATTAATAATGTGTAGATAGTCCTTATTATAACTTTGACTATCCTTCATTACCCATTATGAAAACTCCCAAAAATATTTTAAAATTAACACAAATTATAGCATAAAAGAAATTGACGAATCAAAGTAAAGTCTAAAATCATGAAAGTGACAGTTAATAATATTCTCTGGTGATATTGACATTTATGTATAAATAATGTTCAAAATTTTATCTTTATAAAGAATTTTGATTGTTTACAACTGACTGTCTATGCTTGATCCAAACTTATGCCGCAAAGCAATTGCAGCGTTTGAAGGGGCAGAAATATGCCACTTTCGTCGTGGCTTAAGCAGGCCACACTTTTGTAGCAATAGAGCTGTTGGTTACGTTCAGCAGAGTCAACAGTTGTAACTGAGCAAAGGTGTTTTACATGATAGCTGTTACATAGTTACATCTGCTGAATGATGAGTGATGTATGCATTGGAACAGGAAACAGCCATTGTTGGTCAGTTGCAGGTAGCAAAAGGTAGCATAAATGAAGGTTCATTTAAGCTTATTTAAAACTTATTATTTTTGCTATTTTGTTCTTAACTAACATCTGTATGAACCAAGCATACCATTGGTTTAATAAAAATAATAAAATTATAGACATATCCTTTCTAAACATTCACAATGTACAAAACACATGCATTGAAAAAAATCAGCAAGTACAAACCCAGAACTTTACCCAGGAAATAAGGCATTTTTGAAGGATGGATATAGTTCTTATTGTACTGTATCTGTTATCATCTCTACAGGTATCATACCACACACACTACACAAAACCCTGGAAACATTACAATTGAATAGAAACACATACACCACACTATAGAAGGTCTAACAATATTGAAAAAGTTTCATTTGAAAAAATCCTGAATACAGACACACACACTGACACACTGGTTTAATTTTTGTTTTGTTTTGGTTACTATGACTTGACTCTGGTCTTGCATAGTATACAGCATTTTTTGTCACACATAGTACACACAAGTTTATCATTTTTGTTTTTTAATGTTTAATAATTTTTGTTTTCCCATATGTTTTAGAAAATATAAATTGTAACAAGTAATTGTAAAAATAATTCATAAATTCTTGTAGTTAATTGCTTTTGTATTTCTGAAAAAAAAACAGATACAACTGTTTATTAATAGGGCATGATAGGAGAAAAATGGGCTAAACAGGGTCAAAGTGTCATCTATTGCCAGAAAATGGCACATTACTAATTTTAAAGCATAGTGGCATGACCATACAGGTAGCTTTCGGTTTACGCTGCAGTTCCATTCCTACAAAAGACGGCGTAAATCGAATCTGCATAAAAAGAACCCATATTTATGTGAGGTATAGGGTTAGGTTTTACCTAAGTGAAAAATAAGCAAATAATTTTGTTTATTAATACAATATAATACAAAATACATATAAATTTAATTTTTAAAATGTATTTTATCAAAATGATCATAAAATAAAATGAAATAAATTATCATAAAATAAAGTGAAATGTTTTTATTAAAAAATTTTAGTTTCGGATCTCTTACATTTTTTGGAAAAAAGTATCCATCTTTAATTGTTTACATTTTTGTTTTCTTTCATTGAGCATTTCGGAATATGGTCGAATGGATGCAATGATGCTTCTTTTTTCATTTGCACTTCGCTCCCAATCATTGTCTAATTCACATAATTCATCTGTCAAACTTTCCATAGTTGAAAGGATACGTTAATCCGACGTAGAGCTACAGACAAGCGGAGACACTGATTGGTTGATCACCGGTCACTGTAGCGCATATATAAGGTCAGTTTGAGCGGGAAAATTGAAGGTGGCTAAGGAGAGATAGATATCGTCTGGCTAACGAGAAGTAGATTTGTCTCACTAATGATAATTTGTGATTGTCGGAAGTACTACTGCGTCGTAAGGTATTTTCCTGAACGAACTGATACGGGATTAGAGGATTTGATCCCGGGATCTCGAAAATCGGGATCCCGGGATCCCGACCACTTTTCAGTCCCAAAATTTTCGGGATTAAGTTTTCCTAATCCCGGGATTTTCGGGATTGACATCATTTTAAAAAAATTGCAAAATAGACTGCATGAAGCGAAACGTTCAGTGCCAGTGCTTTTAACAGAATTGCTTGCCTATCATTTTAATATAAAATACAAGAAATTTTATTCCAAGCAAGCAGCAGAAATTAACCAAGCGGGCTTGCGATGCTTGCTTGGAATAAAACTTCTTGTATTTTCAACTAAAATGATAGGCAAGCAGTTCTCACTGGGTTACTTGGTAATATACTTCATTTTTGTATTTTTGAATTTTCGCGGGCGCCAATCGATTTTCTGGCGCAGTCAAGAGCACTCCTTAGTGCAATTTGTTTGTCATTTTACCAGAGGTAATTGCATGTGAAATGTAGAGTTCTCTTGTAATCTATAAATTAATTGAAAGAGGGTTTCGGTTTTGCCCCAATTAGTTTCATTAAATGGCTGGGAAAAAAAATACGGTTCAGGTATGAAATTAAAGCTCTTACCCTGTATGTGATGCTGTTGAAGTGAAATTTGAGAAAAGTACAACTGTGGTGGAGTGGCAAAGATACAATGTTAAGTCTACTAGAAGGCAGCCATGTGGGAATAAATAAACTTGTCAATTGCTTGTGCACCATCTAGCAATTCACTTTTTCAACTATTAGAACAATCTGTTTCTTATATCTACTATGAATTTCTGAATTTTTTGTTAATTATACATTAATTAAAAGACTTTTGCATTATCTAAATATATAAAATTACTTGTTCTGACTGACTGACTGACAATGATTGATTCATCATCACTCAGGGCAAATCTAAAGAGGTGAAATTTGGTACACAGTTAGGGTACGTCATAAAAAAAAAAAAAGATTTTTCAAAAATCTCACATGGGGGAGAGGACAAAGGCTTAACCTGAAGAACTGCTTCTACTGTACTATTTGTTTTCGACTACATTTAGACTTCATTGATGTATTAAATTGATAACATTTTAGACATTGTTCTAAATGTTTTTATATATTTCGATTTAACCAAATGTTTGAGTCGTCTTAAATTCAAATTTGTTATTGCATATTGGTTTGATTATAGAATGATTGTAAACGTTTTAGAAAACTGACTAAATTGAAAACAGTTCATTTGATTCTCAGCAATTCTCATCATTATCAGTGGTAGGTGTTATATAATAATTACTATGGTTGTTGAAATACTGAATATAAACGGGGTTTGCTTGCAAAAGCTGCATGGGCGAAGTCGTGGGTAACAGCTAGTTTTTTTAATATTAATAAATTTTAAATGCTTATGCTAACTATTTAAATAATATCTAGCATGGGTGAAGTTGTGGGTAACAGCTAGTTTTTTTAATATTAATAAATTTTAAATGCTTATGCTAACTATTTAAATAATATTAAGTGTCACTTTTACTTCTATATAGACTTAATGTTAAGAGTATATAACAACATTGTTGACTGTTAAAACAGTCAATGTAGTTAATCTTGCATGCTTTATATATATATTTTTTTTTTGTTTGTAATTCATATTTAATTTCCTAGTATAATCAATAATTTTAAATGTTTAACATTTACTTCAACAATTACCTTAAATTAAGCTAATTATGTTAATTAACGTATTAATTACGTTAAAATCAACCCATTTTCAATTTACTGATTTGTTTTCTTATTTAGCCCCGAGGAACAAGGACAACAGAAGCAACAGTCTGCAGCCATCGACGTCTAGACAGTCAACTGAAATGGAACTTATTCTAGCTCAAAGGCACGTGAACAACATTGTATCTGAGATAGTTCCAGAAATCGAGCAAAACAAAGTTTTAGGCATGGATACTCCAGGGCAAAGAAAGCGGAGAAAAAGAAGTCTTGCCAGTACTACCCGAGATCGCAACTATGTTAGACGTAATGGAACCAAAGTAGCCTATTCTCAGAAAGAAAAGAAAAATAATATAAAGTACAAAGCCACGCGAATAAAATACGTCGAAGAAGTTGTAGATTCTTCTCGAGATATGCAAATTCTTGACAATGCAGAGGCTGTAGAACAGGTCAAACTTACCACATTGGGATCCGGATGTGAAATTGGAAGAAGCTGTCGAGAGACAGGACCAGTGGGAGGAGCCTCTTGGTACCGGAGAACAGGTAAATGCAAAGAACCTGCAGAAGGAGCTTGCATATTAAATATGTAAACTCTGACTTTTTCATGTCATATTTACTTAGCATCTATATTTAGTCTATTAACTACTTAAATATTTGTATTATTATTTCTATGAGTTTATACCAGGAAAGTATCTGAAGTCAGTTTTTCACATTTATTGTAGACATGGCTTTACTGTATTTGAATTGATTAGTAATCATAGTTCTATTGTTTGACACTGTATGATCTAGAACAAACATCTCTCCCTACATATTAATGCCTCTTCTAGATAAAGCAAGAAAGGATTCAGTAAATAAAAATGTTATAATCATAAGGCAGGCCATCTGCTATCCTAATACAAAGAAGTCGAGGCACTAACTATTCTAATTTTGCATGCGAAAAAATAAATGTAGTACTGCACTATTATTCGGATCATATGTTTATCAGTCCAGCTTTTAATGATTATAGGACTTTTCCAAAAATTTTGGACCTTCTTATCTAGTGTTTGTTGCATCAATGCGCAATACTTTGCTTCTTATTCTGTATAGAGTCATAATGCTCCTTAAGATGCTGTCACAGTATGTTGATCCTATGTGGTAAAAATCCTCTTTTCCTTTATTATACCTGATCATATATATATACTTGCCAAATCCATTTGTTTTATTTTTATTTTCTCTTTGTTAGTATGTAGTAATTGCATGATGGAGGGGAGATGTTTAACAGTTAAAAGAAATGTCATTACCCCTGGCATAATGAATCAGGAGAGAACATATTCTTTATGGTAGCTACTATGCATATCTTCTGTTTAGTTGCTTGTCAGCTTTGCCACCATCTTCTGTAGGTCCTGCTGTATACATATTAACAGTTGCCTTAATTACATTGGTATGGGAGCCACGAATAATTGCCATTTGTATAATGAATAACAATCCCTGCTGTCTGTGTTATTAAAGAAGAATGTTATCATCATCCTTACTTACAATTATAACTTTTTATACTCAAAGAATCCTTTGTAGCTTTATCTAGACGAAACATTAATATGCACGCGAGAGATGTGTTTGTTGAAGGTCATATAGTGTTGGTAGCTGTGAGCCTGTGTATAATGTTATACCATTATATTGAATTCTTTTTTCTTTTTTGTACTGAAGAAATCGTACTGAACAAACTACCACCTAAACAGAAGTCAGTTTTCCATACAATGTTTAGGAGTTGTCTCTTTTGACAGATCATCAATGCTTTGCATTGCCATATCCATTAATTGACACCACCAAATATTTACTTTTTTGTTTTTCTTTTTCAATATTTCAATTAAACAGTCTATTTATGGTTATATCTATTTCATTTTGAAGTCTTGGTATGTGTTATATGCTTTTTATTGTTTACTATTAAATTACTTCTTAAATCAATTAAATTTTTCTGGTAAATTCTATTATTTATCAGAAAAATGGGTACTGGTATTAATTACTAGAAAACTATTTGATTTAGCAATGATTCATTTGTTCTGTTCATTTAGAAAAATTTATAAATGCTTGAATTTTGTTTAAATTTTTGGATATTTACAAATTTCTATTTTTATAGTTAAAGAAAGTACTTAAGAATGGAATGAATTTGGAGAAAATGTAGATGCTGCTGTTCTTCCTCTGGTCCACCAGTGGCCAATTGGATAAAACCATCAAACTCTATCAAAATCATTGTGCCTAATCAATGGGTTAGTCCAGTGTTTCTCAACCTCTAACGAGTTGTCGCTCCCTTCAACATAGTATCACCTTGTTCACTAAAATTGTTACTTAGTATTCAAAATTCACTTCAAAATTCCAATGCCCTTCACTTCAAAATTCCAATGCCAAGGGCCAAGGCTAATGCCAAATTTGTACTGCATTGAATAGACTAGTGACTAGTATAATGTTATTTGTTTAATTATTGTATGATATAACAAATAAAATATCTAATTATTCTTAATATAATGTTTTACTATATCACCCAGAAAATTGTTTTTTGCCCCCAAAATATAAATTGTTACTAATTGCCCCCGTTGAGAAACACTGGGCTAGTGAATGGATTTTACCAAGCTTTTTGTTGTGTGTAATGCTTAAATAGGAACCAGCTTTTTAAAGTCATTTCTTTGATATTGCGATCTGTAAACATAAATTAAAAGGAGGTGATTTGCTTGCTGATTTCTTAGTCCTTCTGAAGTCTTTTAAGGGCTACTGGCTCCTATTTAATCATTATAGATGTAGAAAAACCCAGAAAACTCCACTTGTTCAGTCTGTCCTGGTGAGGCACGAACCCAGAACCAAAGTATAAATGTTCAGGGAATGGAACCGCTTGACCACTGGTGGGCTAGTTGATTTCCTAATACTATATTATTGTACAGAACAGAAAGGAGTCAAAATGGTTCAAAAATTGTACACATAATTAAGGAATGTTCACTGATGTAATTCAGATTCATCTTTACTGAAGACAGAAAAGGGACATAAGTCACAATGAGAGCCAGTATTCAATCACAACATACTGGCTTGCTCCATTTGATAATCAGATACCCAAGATGTGAGATATCTAGGGTAACTACAAACTGGCTCTACAGAAATTTTTCATAAATATGACTTTGATATATCAAATCTCATCTCTGACTACCTTACCATTGCCACTGTTGGCTTCACTGTGGCAATGGTAAGGTGGTCAAGGATGAGTCAAGTCTACAATTGATATGAACAAAAGCTCTTTTCATGTTTGCAGGATAAATAATGTTTGAAAAATTAGTTTAATATGATCTGAGTAAGATTTTAGTCAATAAGATGGAAATAGTATTTGGAATTTATATAATTTTATTTTATTAGGTGACATGAATGAAGATGAAATTGCCATTAAAAAGAAACCAGAGTGGGACGTTGATGCCAAAATTGATCATTTGTCTCGTTTGCAATTTGAAATCGATAGCTCAAGTATTAAAGCCGAGCGCAATAGTACCGCTATGGAGAATGATCTGCCTGTAAGTACATTCATTATTTTGTAGTAGTCTAGTTTCTTAAATTTATTCTCTTCCATAAAACAGTATTAATATAACTTTAATAATCAATATGCTTATTGACTTTTAAAAGTTGTTTGAATGAAGAAATAATTAACAAATGTAATTAAAAATTGAATAGCATTTAGATGAGGAAATTGAAAATTATAATTAATTACACATTTTTGGCTGTTTTCTGGTTCCTCGATACCGGAACGATAGCCAAAAATGTGGCTATTGACAGCAGTGAGTGCCATGGAGAATTGTCCAGAGAACTGTGGATGTTTTTGGAACCTTAGAACTACTCATACATCTGTGTACAACTCATAATCATCTCCTTACTGTACCTGCACCTGCCAATGGATGTTGATTGGTTTTTGTCGAAAATCAGAAAACACTGCATCACTCTTGCTTTGTACATTAAGAGAAAGATTAAAAACTGTTTTAATAAATGATTGATTTTATATTGATTGAATGAAAGGAAGATAAACGCTGCACTTGAGAACACATGTCTAATTAACACATAGAAGCTCATATAGTATAGTGATTGCTATAGTAACTGCTGAAACACTTGTGGCTAATCCATTAACTGCCTTCAACTGATGCTCTTTCATTGAAATAATTTTTTCAGTGTGGAGGCACCTAACTGTGTTTGATTCCTAAAGGTCTATTTTCAATGTTTTTACTCAGATGACTAGATTTTGTTTGCAAGAAATACAAGGTCTGTTCAAAAAGTATCGGACCTTATTTT
The DNA here is from genome assembly GCF_000671375.1 of Centruroides sculpturatus. NCBI lineage: Eukaryota > Metazoa > Arthropoda > Arachnida > Scorpiones > Buthidae > Centruroides > Centruroides sculpturatus. The sequence goes on from NW_019384842.1 coordinate 395,406, forward strand.
TTTCCGCGTAAACCAATGATGCGTGAGAGGCCTCCTTCGGTGGAGTTGTGGAGGGGACAGTCATGCACAGCCCTGAATTTTTTCCCGCCTGCAGAAAGCGTCAGTCGTTGGCAATCGGCGTATGAGTGAGGTCATGTAGTGCGCTCTCGTCGGATTTCACTAAGCTGGAAAATGACTGAACAACGTGAGCAGCGATATTACATCAAATTTTGCCAAAAACCTTGGCGATACCCGAGTGTAAACCATTCGCAAGATNGTTGTTATATTACATATAATAATCAACATTATTAGTGATATTTATAATTACATTTTAAATAGTTTAATAGTGGCTTCTCACTTGAATGATTATGAGTAATATTTGGATGCTCTTCAGAATGACATCTATAATTCTAGTGAAGAGGACAATGTTCATCATTTAATACCCTAGCTTCTCATTCTGTATGAATGCATTGCCAGTTGTACTACCTGGACTTGACTTCCATTCAATGTATCACATATAATAATCAACATTGTAAGTGATATTTATAATTACATTTTAAATAGTTTAATAGTGGCTTCTCACTTGAATGATTATGAGTAATATTTGGATGCTCTTCAGAATGACATCTATAATTCTAGTGAAGAGGACAATGTGCATCATTCAATACCCTAGCTTCTCATTCTGTATGGATGCATTGCCAGTTGTACTACCTGGACTTGACTTCCATCCAATGTATCACATCCAGACATATTTAATTTTAGATATGACCATTCTCGGTTAATTGTCTTGTTGACTGGGGACAACTTCAGTGCCCATGGCCTACAATCACCCACTATGGCACTCTGTCGGCCATTGCTCCACCTTGGCATATCGTAAATATACATATGAACATCTGAATCTCATCAATTCTCATCTTATGTTAGGTAGTGACAATGATATGGATGACAAAGAATATAGAGAGATTTTATTCTCTGAGTATCTATCTCTTTCTTTTCATTTTAAAGAACTGTGCCATTCTTGTACATATTGTCAGTCTCTGTTGTCGTCATGTAAAAAAAAGTTTCTTTTGCTTCTGTTTTATTTTTTAGTGTATATATATATTGTTTTTTTTTGTATACCGTCAATGATATTGTTGTAATTGTAAGAAAAACAAGGGAAATTTTGTATTTTTGTGTGTGTGCAGTGTTTTGGGCATTTTTTGTGTGGCAGCACTGTATTGGTGTGTGGAGGTGATGTATGGTATGCGGGATCGGTAACACGGATTTTGGTTCCTGGCGTTAGAAGGAGAAAGTGTGTCTATCAGGAGTGCTGTATGAAGACTCTTTGTGTGAACTGCCATGTGCTAAACCTATACCAACTTCATATACTGTGATCTTGTGTATAACTTTTGTACATAAAGATAGTTTTAATCGTGTATCTTGCTTGCCTCCTTCTTTTGGGGTAACCAAATTTATTCATCCCTGCAAATATTAATCCCACGGATTTTCGCAGATCTCACAGAAGCTTCTAGGCTTAAACATATTCATTCTACTAATTCTTCTCTTATTTCCTACTGCTATCTTTTCTTTACTAATCATATTCTCTCCCTTGTGTTGACAGAATCAAATATGTATATACAGAAAGTTTTTCACAGTAGATTGCATAATAGATCACTTCAATGGAGAAATTAGACTAAAACTACTATATCAGAAAGAAAATGCTTTTTGGCTGCATGATAAACTTGGTTTAATCAGAAAGCCAACAATTGTCATATCGGTCCACTTTCTGTTTTCAAGGGAAAAATGTTTAATTGCAGTTTCCCACGTGTGCTTTTTTCATCTTGTCAATAATAACAGTTTATCAGGTCCAGAACAACGTGATTGTGATCCCTGTGTGAAATATAAACCTTTTGTGGAGCATGCCAACATGGTGCTTAGGTAATATTATACTCCACATCAATAAATTAGTGTCAACAAAAGCATAGTAGGTACAGAAAATAAAACCAATCTGATGGAGTATTTGCCTAATAAACATCGTCAATAAATCAAAGTTTAGATGATGTGTAATGCATGGATTGTCTAACTAGTGTTTGGCATTTTACACATATAGAGGAGCCAAGTCAGTAGAAAACAAAGTCAATGTCCAGAAATTTGGTCTCAATTATATATTAGTGAAAAACTGCTTGAGATTCGTACCTGAAGAAGGGATATCATGTTTTTGTCAATAATTTCTTCGTATATGTGCTTGGGGTCTTCGTCACCAAATAAGCACATGGAAACAATCGGGACAACAAGGAAATTCCGGCATCTTTAATTCAAAAATAAATTTTAGTTGGCCAGAAAAGGTATGGTCCTTTAGATATGGGCCTCTTCTTGCATGTGCTTTCTGCAAGAAGCCATCTTAACAATAATTGCTAATACAGTAGATCCCCCTATAAGACGGTAGATACGTTCCGTTCTTTATGAATCAATTTTGTAGGAATCATAGTTTACGGACTACGGCTGTTTGAAAGGTTTTCTTTCATAAAATTAATCGATTCTAGACTAATTCGACTCAACATTTCCAAAATACGTATATTTTTTTGAAAATAATCCGTATAAACTACGTTATAAACAAAAAATTGTAGGATTGCTTACCGAGTGTGTACCGTTCGACTACGCCCGTTGCTAAAGCTTGGTTTCGTCGCGGAACAGCGCATCAAATTGCGGCCGCGATTTCTGATATTATTTTTCTGCGAAAACTTCGTTGACCTTTGGAGACATCATTAATATAAATAATTTTTATGGCCGTTAAATAAGAAATGTTTCTTTCACAAGAAATGTATAAAATTACAGTACTAAACAGACGATAGGTCGCCTAACTCGCCGTAGCGTGACGCTAGACGGCGAAAAATATATATTTAATTATAATAAAGTTACAATAAATTAAGTTAATATATAATTATATATACAGTACCTAATTTATATATAATTAATATATAATTATATGTACAGTACCTAATTTATATATAATTATATGAACAGACGATACTAAACTCAATTTATCCGCCTAAACATCCGTAGCGCCGCGCTACGGACGGCGGGAAAGTAGTTCGGCTGCCCGATGACGTTTTACGTATTATGGGAGTTATTTTTACCGTTGTTTACGGATTCTGCCACAATTTTTATGGGAATCATAACTATAAGAAACGGTTTTATAGGGGGATCTACTGTAGTTGTATGTCATTGGTCACATGTTGAGGCCAATAGTGCAAGAAAACATCAGAAATGTATGTTTGCCCAAAGATAATGATATTCAACATGCTCGAATGCTGAGTTATATCTGAAGAATAAGGATTGTAGTCCACACAAATAGTAAGTACATTCTTATATAACAGCATACACTACTCTGGTCTTACACACTTCGAGTTAACTGGCATCAGCTCCATTCTGAAAGCATTAAACCATTGATCAATACATGTACTGTACATATTGAATATATGTAGTATTAATAGTTATAACACTGCTTAAATATTGTTATAGTAGTTAATGTTATCATTTATTGTAATCATCCTTTGTGTTACAAATTTTAACAATTCTATCTTTTTGATAAAGCAATTGTTATAGTACTTTAATGCAATTTTTTTCAAAATAGTTGAAAAATGGAGAAGAGACGATATATAAAAATAACAGTGCATATTTTCAAGACAACTACATTTATGCAGATTTCAAGCATGAAATAAAAAAAGAATTTCGTGATGAACCCGAATGTACGAATGACACATTTACTGTGAATGGGAACGAGAATAAAGGTATGTTGAAATAACAAAGAGAAAGTATTTTATTTATAACAGATTTTTATACAAATAGTGTCAAACAGTTCTTGGAAATAAACAGTAATACACTAACCCAATTTTTAAGCAATGCCTAATGATCTGCCAAATTATTGGACTAATTTAATAATTAGATATAATTACTTCATATAAGATTATTAGATTAGTCTTAATGTAGCCTGGTGATTCAGAAGATTGTTTGGTATTTATGGAAATTTTTATTTTTGAAATTGGGACTGTTCATTAACAACATCCATATTGGAATACAACAAGTTGGACCAAGTCAGACAAGGGGGAAGGGTTGAGGTTTAGTGCACATCCATTTATCACATTAAATTGTATTCAGTTTTTTCATTTTATTTTATTTACTATAACCTTTTGATTTGCAGTTTTAATTGCAGACTAGAATTAAAAGAACCTTGAAGAACAAGCACAAGGATGGAAAGATTGCATGACCAAAAAAGGCTTGTGATTAAACATTCAGTAATGTGTAGAATGTGGCACTCATAAAAATAGAAAAGTCCTAATAGATTACTAAGAAATTATAAAAACTACAAAATTCAAATACTCAGGCTCCCTTATCTCATCTGACAAAACGCAACACCAGACGTTCGTGCATGAATCAGTGCAGCCTGGATGAAATGGAGAGAGGTAACAGAGATACATTATGATAAAAAGGTGCCAATGCATATTCAGGCAAAAATTGTCCAACCAGTAGCAATGTATGGGTCAGAATGCTGGAATTTCACAAAGAGCACGAACAGGAACTACATGTCATGGAAATGAGAATGTTAAGATCATTATTGGGTCTTATATGCTTTTATCACATAATGAATAACAACTTCAGAAAACAACTAGGAGTTAGGCCAGATATGGACAAGATGAAAGAAACTTGATTATGCTGGTAAGTACACATTATGCGCAGCAATAACAACTCAATGGCAAAAAGTATTCTCTATTATGACCCAGGAGAAATTATACCTCATGGACGCACCAAAAAACATTGGCCTGACCAAATCACAGAAGATAGGGAAACAATGAGAATTTTACCAAATAATGCATTAGATCGGGTAAAATGGAGGAATGAATGTAAACAATGGGTCCTGCACCAATGAAGATTAAATGCTAGAAAAGACGATTATATTTATTTTCGAATTTCCTGTGTTTCATTTCTACTTATGGTATCTGGCATTCATAAAGTGAAAAAGGTTTTAAGGAGTTTTGTTGGACATGTAAAGAGAGGAAAATTTTATTGAAACTTGAATAAGAGAGGGGAAGGAGGGAGGGATAATAAAAATTTCATGAAAAATGCAGATGTAATTTACTGACAGCCCTTAAGAAGATTTAAACAACTCTTTCAAAGTATTACTCTTGAGCAACAATACACTTGCTAGTGCTCATACGTAATCTTGAAGCACCTCTGGAAGACATTTTCCTCCACTTGGCATAGGGTAGCTTTTTCAGCCTTTTTATGTTCCTGCCCTTCACATAAGTTCTTACATATTCATACACACCGGTTATTTTTTTCTGACTTACTATGTGCGTCATTCAACATGTTTAATATATGTCAGTGTTTTGTTCCCGAAGTTACATTCTGTTACTAAACTCCACTCACAACAAGCAACGATTTCTACTATGTATCATTATGCTGCCTATGTGCGGAGCATTTGATGTAACAAGAATGGGTAGAAATAACTCTGAAAGAGTGCTTCAACTTAATGCAGTGTCATGTTTATTTATTTGGTTGGTATGCTGTATTGAGTCCTAACCATTTCTGAGAATGTTTTGATGCTTAAAAGCAAATAAGATATTAGCCTACTGTTGTCAGATGGGCTACGCCCTATTCTAAATTAATTTAAATTTCATATTTAAAGAAAAATGTACTCTGTCTTTAAATATCTAAATTATTTTCATGTTTTTCAAGTGTCTGAGTCTTCCATAAATCCAATATTTATTATTTTGTATGTAGGATTTTGCATATTGTAAAACATTTTTATTAATAAAATATTACACTAGTATATAAAATGATGTGATTTAGAATTCATTAACTTTATATACAGTAAGTTTTTAGATTTCGTATAAAATTAAGCGTTGTTTCTAAGCTTTATTTATTCTTTTAGAAAACGTACAAGAGGAAGAAAGATATCTGACTGTGAAAGATTTACGATGGAATAATAATAATCCTGATATTCTGCTGGATCCAAAATTAAAATTACAATGCAAAGTTATTTGTGAAAAAGTGAATTTCGAAAGTGGAAAAGCACCACCTTTAAAGGTTAGTAGCATTAAAACAAAATTTGGAAATGAAGAATGAACCATATCCAGTTCAAAAGCCAGCAGAAAAATTCTTTCTACAAATGTTTTCATCTATATGTACTAGACATCCTCAGGTATTGACAATATTGAATTAATGGCTAGTCGAATATAACGTTTTTGAAAGTTCCATTTAACGACGTTATTCGAATATGATGCGTTAAAATTAAAATATGTAAAATATTTAAAACATATCCGAATAAATAATCAATTGATTTCACGTAGATCATGACATATCCTCCGTAATTTAAAATGTCTTGAATGCGCTTTTTATTTATTGGGATTTAATTCAAAAAATGCGCACCGTGCTACAAAAAGCGTATCGGTTTCTTTGAAATTAATACCGACCCCTTTTTTAATTGTTTTATATAGACGAAAACATTCGTAGAAAGAATTTTTCTGCTGGCTTATGAACTGGATATGGTTTATTCGGTGAGTCGGATATAATTAAAATTAAATAACCAGTTTTTTGAAATACAGTATATTGAAGAATGAATAAATATATTGTAAATGTAATTAATTATTTTGTTTTTAATTGTAGTCACGGCAGAAAGAAAATGATGTATCAAGTATCAAGAACCACAAAGGTTGTAATTGCTCTTATTCAGTCAACAATAATAAATTATATGATTGTTCTGATTGTACAGAAATTACAAGGTTGTCTTCATCAAATAACGAAATTGGAGGTAACAAAAATTACTTTATACATTTTTATACAAGTGTGTTCTGCAACATAAGGCCATAACTTTGGTAATAGGCTTATTACATTAAACACTAAATTTGCAGAAATTAAGCAGCAATGTGACTGTGGTGATATTCCTAATAAATTATCCACCGACTTGTACAATTAATAAAAATAGATTAAAAATATTTTCTAAATTATATCAAAATGAAATACATAATTATTTTTTTTACTTGTTATTTTAATTTTTAATAGATGGAGATGAAATATTTTCGATAACTTAAATATTTCTTTTCAGGAAATGAAGAAATAATTAAGAATGTCCTTACCGATAACCTCAACAAAGGGACTTATATGAAGAACTATTTTAATCGTGATAACTGCAAGAAAAATTATAAAGGAATTAGTAACTTAATTCCAAAATTTATTATTAAATTGAAATTATGCAGAAATCGAGTTTTGAAAAGGCATTTATTCATTTCGTCGAGAAAGAAGCTGGAGTGTTATATTTGCAAGAAGACATTTTCATATAGTATACTATACGGCAATCATCTGTTTGAACATTCCAATAAAAGAACTTACCCCTGTAATGTCTGTAAAAAACAGTTTTTCTTCAAATGTTATTTTGAGGAACACAAAAAATCACATATAGAAGGAACTCCGTTTTCTTGTTCAAAATGCAAGAAGAGATTTAAACTTTCATCTGAATTAGTAAAGCACAGGAAATATCATTTCAAAGTTAAATGTTGCTCGAAAGTCGGCCGCAACCTGTGCAAACGTTATGTAAAGGAAGTTAAGTCGAGAAAACTGAAGTATTCCAAAAATAGACTATTTCTGTGTGAGATTTGTGGGAAAATATTTCATTGTCAAAGTTATTTTGGGACCCATTTAATGTATCATTCTGATAAAAGGCCGTTTGAATGCAAATTCTGCAGAAAAAGTTTTAAGACAAAGGCTTGTTTGAAAGTACACAAAGAGTATCATTCCTATAAAATGCGTCATTCATGCAAACTCTGTGGAAAACAATATAAGACTAAATATAGCTTAAAACTACATCAGGATAGTCATAGCAACATAAGAGCTTTTCAATGCAAATTATGCACCAAATCATTTAACTTAAAATCAATATTAATTATGCATCAGAAGGTTCATTCAGATGTGAGGTCTTTCTTGTGTGAAATATGTGGAAAAACATTTAAGACCAAACAAAATTTAATACAACATCAGAAGAGTCATAGCAAAGAAAGGTCTTTTCCATGCAAGTTGTGCACCAAAACATTTAAACTGAGATCCATGTTGATGGGACATCAGAATCTTCATTTGGATGTAATGCCTTTCTCATGTGAAATTTGTGGAAAAGTTTTCAAATCACTGCTGTTACTAATTGAACACAATGTGCGTCATGCCAATAGCAAACCTTTTGAATGTGAAATTTGTCTGAAGCATTTTAAAGTGAAATCAACTCTAATATCACACATTAGAATGCATGCTACAAAAGCCTAAAGGTCCTGTGCGTGACATATGCAGAAAGAATTTTAAGCAGAAATCGAAGTTAAAAGATGCAGAGAAGAACCCATTTTAAGAAAAGGTATGAATTTTTTTAAAGGTGATTTAACTATGAACGAAAGAACTTGTTCTAAAGAAAGATTTCAGAAAGTTGATAAACAATCTTAATTTGTAAATTCCTGTTTTGTTGAAGTTTAAAATTAAAACAATTTATACATCATAATTTGGGTATAAAATGTTAAATTCAAATATTACAGATATGTCATGCTAACCTTGTATAGCTTTGCAGTTGCTACTTAAAAAATGTAACACAAATGTTTTTGACACACTTCTAGGGTCTTCCTCAGATGTTTTATAATTTTTCTGGTGTGATTCCGATTTTTAACTGTTCAGGTCTCCAATGCTTCTATCTTTCGAATTTATTTTTTTAAATTTCAAAATTCGAATTTCCAAACAATGTGCGCCTGCACCAGTTGTTATAGTGTTGCGTTATAAATAGCCTGACATACTCTTGATATCCATTTTGTGATTGGAGCTTACTCTAATGAAAAAATAGCCTACAGATGTAAGCCAGATACATTTGACATGTTGAGAAATGAGAAAGGTCAGGCTGAATTTGAAAGAACACCAGGAGTATATAAAATCCTGTTAAAGGATAAAAGATTGACTAGGGACCTCAAATATGTTGGATCTACAAAAAGATCGCTCAAACAACACCTCTGTGAGCACAAAACAGACATCGGAAAAAAGAAAAGCAATACCGCCTTAGTGATATATTTCAATGAAAATGGCATTACTGTATACCTAACCTACAACAAGGGACAATGATTCGAGAAACCTGACATATAAACCAACTACAAAATCTGGAGGTATTAGAAATTTTTATAGTGGACTGCAAAGGCATGTCAATTAATTTTAAAGAAGAAAAACAACTATCAAGAGCATGGTAGACTTGGTAGACATGGTAGACTATTTATGATGCAGTGCTATTACAACTGGCACAAGCGCATATTGTTTGGAGATTTGAATTTTGAAATTTTAAAAATAAATTCCAAAGATAGAAGCGTTGGAGACCTGAACAGTTAAAAATTGGAATCGCACCAGAAAAATTATAAAACACCTGAGGAAGACCCTAGAAGTGGGTCAAAAACATTTTTGTTACGTTTTTTAAGTAGCAACTGCAAAGCTCTATAAGATTAGTACAATGTATCTGTAATTATCGCTTTGCTTGTTGGATGGATTTGATTAAAATATTACATTTATCTGACTCTGGAAGTGCAAAACCTACATGTTTCCTAGTTGCATCTGTGGCAAAGTTGTTTGTAACTCAAAATATTTCTACTTAGCTTTATTTTCAAATGAATTTTTGTCACTCACTTTATAATATTTGTGTAGAAATCGCTGAACGGACAAACTGATTGTTTTAGTTGCTCTTAAGAACCTCTGTTCAAGTCAAATGAGAATCCTCAAGTTATCAGGAATGAACATTTTGATTCAGATAGGACCTTATTAATTAAGACACTCCATTGTGTGGTTGAATTCCTAATATTAAGAAAGGTCTTTTCATATGTAGAGAGCATAAATGATAAATAATTATTTCCTTGCCATGAGATTCATTTTAAAATTTGGTTCCCTTTTTTGTTATTTCTGTTCTTTTGTTTTAATTGTTCTCTTTTAGTTAAATCCATCAAACACATCATTGCTTTTTCTAGAAATCTCAAGGTATCTTTAGAAAAAAATTAAAAATCACTAGAGATACTGATTCAAGTAGTAAAGAGTTTGTGTATTTTTTACATATCAGTATGTTCTATAATAAATTTTTCTATATATACAGTAAGACCCTGCTTAACACTGCCTCGCTTAATGCTGATTCGATATAACACAGTCTGCTCAAAGCCTTTTTAGGCTTCGAGCAGACTGTGTTATATCGAAAGCTCAAAATTTATGCTGATTTAAATTATCATGGCATTTCATTGATTCGTATATAATACAATTATTTGTGAATACAAACCAATCAGCAAAAGGTGACAAAAAGAATCTTTAAATTTATGTTTGTTTGGTGCAATTTTGGAAAAAATATAACATTATAGATGCCATAGGAAATATCAACTTTACTTGGCAAGAATTAACTGATAAATGCACAAACTAAGTGTGGAAGAAGTTATGGCTGAAGGTATCCAAGAATTCTCAACGAGAAGAGTCTATCGCTGTATTTTTAGGTTGACCAAACTCAACTTAATCAATAAAGCAGGACTAGGAGATATAAACAAGCAGAATATTGAGGAGTTACAGCAGGTTTCTGGTGAGAGCTTTACCAACGACAACCTTCAAGAACTGGCAGAAGAAGGAATACATATAGAACTGGAAAATAAAGATTTTGAAAACAAAGAACCCAAAAAAAATTCTCTACAGATTTCCTTAGTAAAACTTTGGTAAGATAACTGAAATTGTTGATGAAATTGTAGCAAATGGTCCTGATTTTGAAAGGAGTGCAAAAGCAAAACGAGGCATTTTGGATGCAATCTTCGGCTACCGACATTTGCTTAAGGAAAGAAAGCAGTGACGAATGAAACTTCACGACTTTATTGCAAAAGAACAAGAATTTCAGAAAAGTCAGGACCTTCATCACAAAAAATGAACTTTACATTTCTGTGTGCATATGTTTGTGTTATTTAACATATATTATTATACAAATTAATATAAAAATAACTTAAAATTAAAGTAAAATTTCTTTATTTTTGGTTGCGTGTTTTTCCTATCCCTATTTACTCTATGTTAAAATGACCTCGTTTAATGCTGTTTCGCTTAGCACTTTGTTGTCTAGGAACGCATCCCCCGCATTAAGAGGGAGGGGTCTTGCTATATGACTGGAGATAATTGCTCCTAGAGTCATATGGATGATTTTACTATAACACATCAGCAAACTGTTGTGAGAGATCCAAATTCTAATGTAATCTGTCTCATAATTTCTTCCAGATATTTCAAGTTAGGCTATTATTCTTTGAATACAGGTGTGAGAGATCAGACTCTCGGATAATTAATTTGATTGTCAATACAATCTTCTATGTGTTGGTGTCTTGCATTTTCAAATTTTGTATAGGCTGTAAAGCAGGGGTGTCCAACCTTTCTGTTTCTCTGGGCCACATTGGAAGAAGTCATGGAGTTTTGGGCCACAAGTATATTTTGACCCGATCCTTAAATATACAAGTATATTTAAGTATTAACATGTCTAGATTATAGTAATAAGTATTAAAAGTTTACCACAAAAAAGAATATTTTTAAAAATTGCTTTTACGTGTTCAATTTTTATTTAGAAATAAATGAATTCATTTATTATAAAGGAGACAAACAAAAATTTATTTGAAAAACACAAATATTTGTTTTATTTGGGTCTCTAATTAATAAAAAGCGACAAAACAACATTTTAAAGTGCATTTTTATTCAACTAATATATTTATAAATAATATGTAGCCCAAAAAGTAGCCAATGTGCCAACTGATATTTTTTACATCAAACTAATAAAAGGGTAGCCAAATTTGGCGCAAAGTAGCCGAATCTTGCAACGCTGGAAGGAATACTATATAAAGCTGGAGTTGAGATTCAAAGAATTATAGACTCAATGCGGGGAAAGGAGAGAGAGGACAAAAGATAAAGAAGTGAGGAAGGTTGGAAAATTAAGGGTCCATATTGCATAACAGGAGGTCTATTTAACCTTTCTTATTACTTTTTATCTTTAGGTCTTATTCTCCTTTCCCCTGAATTTGAGTTTATACTCCTTTGAGAGGCAACTCCATTTTATTTAGTGTATCTTCCTCATTCACACATTTCTAAGTATTTGAAAATATTTCTTTTCCACTAAAAATTAAAATATGTATAAAGGTTTACGGCTTTGTGAAACTTTTTTTTTGAGTTGATGCCATTGAAATAAATAAATAAATAAATAATTAAAAAATTTTCGGTTTTGTGTACACGTTTATTGGGCTGCATTCAAACTTCCCTTGGGCCACATGCAGCCCGCGGGCCGCGGGTTGGACACCCCTGCTCTAAAGTATGTTTTAATTGTAAACTCCAACAAAGAATGCTGAATGATCTCTGCAAAAAATTTAATATTTTCTGACGTAATTCAAGTTTTCCAGTGAAGAAATAGAAAGGAAGTAAAGTCATGAGAAAAGTCAGCAGTGCAACCAACTCCTTGCTAGTATTTCGTTTTTTCAAGTGACATCCAATTTGTTGGGCTATTACTTAGTTTTATTTTCTGCTATAGAAATCTGGAAGCCAAGGTCAAAAGACATGGGTTTGAACATTGGCTGGCTCGTGAACTTTCAGAGTGATCTGGCTGGATAGGTCACATCCTGTACTTTGACAAGTAGGTACGTGCTCTGGGAGAAGTGTTTAAAGTGCTTTGGAATTGTCAAATTTCATTAAATTATCCCTTCATTAAAAGAAGATCCATTTTATATGAAGCTTTTTGAGAGAAACATATCATCATCATCATCATCATCAGGTTATTCTGACTAAAGAAACAAAATGTAAGAGAACTAAATATGAAACTGAGCTGTGAATAACAATAATTATTATTATTCAGTTTCATATCAGTTGTTCATGTTTTCTATTTATGTAAGAATTAAAATTATATATAATAAAATAATATTTTTCTCCACTTTTTGTTGTATTCACATTAGCAATTACAGTAAAAGGATATCAAATAACCAAGTATTAATATATTCAGGTTATAACTATGTATGAATTTCAGATTTTTATAAAGATTGCATGTTAATTGGGTGTTTGCAAGTGTGGATTTCTGAGTGCATTGTCCTCCATCCAGCAATGCGATGCATGGTACTACATCCATCTCCTTTGGTATTTGCCTAGAAGTAAATTCATCTTATACTTTATGAAAATTCAATACTGTTTTTATTTTTCTATGTAACTCTTTGTGTTGTTTCATGCATAAACATATTTGCTACTGTCCTGCTGCATTTTGTGTCAATCACAGCTGTATTTGTCAATTTTTTCGCAGTTTATTGCTCCGTGCTTTTGGCAGTGAGTGTAATAGTACTTAAGTATATAAATTTTTTCTTAAGTTAAAAATAGTTATTATTGCTTCCATTTATTTATTCCTGCTTATTTTTGGATAGAACCACTCAAAGTGCGTGAGACTTATCTTCAGTCTTCTTTTTAAGGCTTTTCCCATGTTTTTATGGTTAGATCTTTGACAATCCTCAAAATTTTTGCATGTTGAAAATAAAGCAATGCTACTTCAATGTAATCTAACCTTTTTATTTATTAAACAAGGGTTCTAGAATGCAAGATTTTGTTTGAGAAAAGGGCTGGGGCTAAAAGTACAGTACAGGTATCAAATTAATGCTTTTAACCCTGTAGATGATGCCTTAGAAGAACGATTTCAGAAAGGTAGAGGTGTGGGGAGTGACAAAATGGTGTGATTCCCTTTCCCTATGGGAAGGGAATCACACTTGTGTGGCATCTAGTAATTTAGTTTTTTAACTATTAAAACAACCTGTTGCTTGTTCCTACCATGAATTCTTGCTTATTTTGCATTAATTAAGACGTGTTCCATTGCTTTTAAACACTAATCTATCCGCGTAAGTAATAAAATAAAATTAGTTCAAAAATAAAAGTCATTCTTAGACTATTTTAACTTTTTAGAATAAAATAAACAAGTGTGTATTAGGCTGTGTACACAGTAGGCGTTTTTCAACGCGCGTTTTAAAGAACCAAGAGTTCAATATAGGCGTACATACTCAAACGCCAAGCGCGCGTTTATAGATTTTTGTTAAAACCCCCCCTTTTTTCGAGCGCTTTACGGGCGCTTTGAGATATATGTGCTGCCATGTTACCATACATGCGATCGCGCGTTTTGCGGGCGACAGCCGAGCGCTTTGAGATATATGTGCTGAAATGGAGAACGATCATTTCGATACTGATCTATTTATTGATGAAATCTAAAAGAGACCAACCATCGTCAAAGGATTTTATAGATATTTTAAAAGAATTAAAAAACTTGGGTACATTTTGTCTTAGTTTTGGATACAACGTCGCAAACATTTCATGCATCAGTCTATCTCGTAATATTGGGTGCACCCAAAATTCTCTTTGCCTCTGCCGTCGTCTTTTATAGCGACGATAGAGGAGCCACACACAAGCAATCACTTCCACATCCATTTCCAAACCCAGCCAGTGCGCACGCTCCGCTAAACGCTCGTCGAACGCCGAGCTAACGCGCGTTGAAAAACGTCTAGTGTGTACAGGCTCTTAGGTACAGTCACGCTAATCCGAACTAATTGAACCAGTAGTTAGGATTAACAGCAGTATGATAGTAAGGATATGATGTCTATATTTTGAACCCATTTTTTCTGTTATAAGATACTTTATAGCATCAAGTAGAGGTCTTAATTATTTTTATGTCAATGAGAATCACAGAAAGAACGAGCATAAATGCTCACATCACAACACGTGAATTATGTTTATACGTGAGTGCAAGTGTACACTTAACAAGTCCATTATTTTAGTTAGAGAAAAATAAATGCAATTACTTTTCAACATTAAAAGACAAAACTTTTAAATAAATCACTTGTATCTTGTATTGGCTATTTGGGCATGAGCTTCTAGGTTATATTGCCCCTTAATAAAGTGTGATGTAATTGTCATGTGATGGCAGTTNCCCATAAAAACCTCCCAGGAGGCATTCCCCTTTGGCAGATTGCCCATGGTTTGCGTACGAATAAAACCGAACCAATCACTATGAATATCTAAAAATAAATTTAAAATATATTGCTAGGAATTCACAAAATATTTGAAATCTGCAAGTTTCACGAGTATTATTAGAATGAATTGAAAAGTACTTACTGTAGAATTTTTATTTATTTGAGTATCGGGTATAATGTCAAATAGAGTATTATTTGTAATACATCAAACTTTTGCCAATATTAAGGCATTTAGTTATCCAGTATACCTTTTAGTGTAATCGCTTATTAGCTTACGCTATCACAGGTTTACATCACTTATTGTATTCAGGCATTCACACTCGCTAATCCGGCACATACAATGGATGACCGTGTTATCGAGAGCACATTGTATGTAAATATTGTTTTTTCTATACAAAATATTTCATAAAAGCCATATTCTATTTTTTTCTTTTCATATGTGTATAAAGTATTCTTAAAGGTTTTCGAATTACAGTAGATCCCCCTATAAAACCGTTTCCTATAGTTATGATTCCTATAAAAATTGTGGCAGTATCCGTAAACAACGGTAAAAATAACTCCTATAATACGTAAAACGTCATCGGGCAGCCGAACTACTTTCCCGCCGTCCGTAGCGCCACGCTANAGTTAAGAATTCAATACCATAAAAATCTCCAAAAATTAAAATAACATGAAACATTTTTTATAGGATAAAATATTGAAAGCAATCGCAAATTGAAATTTTCAGTGGTTTTCGAAATATGAATTTTGAATTAATTATAATTTAAGTTTTCGTTCATCCGCAAAGTTCCATCGAAAAAAGCAATATACGGAGCTCATCATGGTCCACCAAGTTTGACCAACTGCAATTTCCTCCAAGAAATAACTAATTTAGTCTACGCGTGAAGATAATAGTCCAAACTCGGTGGGTCGTAATGGCGCCCCACCTTATAATACAAAATTCAATTTCGAATTTTTTTGAGTAAATATTCGATATATCTTTAAGTCGTTCAATTTTAATCTACTATTGTCTGCACGACATGCAAACATATTCATTATTGACTTAGTACACTAGTGCAAATAGACTACATATTTAAGAAAATTAAAATTTCTGAAATTAAATAGAGTTTTAANCGTGGGGAGAGATAAGTTTTATTTTAGTTTTTTTTTTAATGTTAATGCTAATTACGAGTAAATTAAGTCCGATCTCACTCCAGATATAACACGTGATTCTTCTGTCTTCCACATTCTTATCCTTTATCCTCCAAAATTTAATAGCATCATTGCCTCTTATATACAAGATTTTAAACGAGATATAAGTCAAAACACACACACACACACGTCTGCAGAATTTTCCCGTATATTTCACATTTTTGGATTCGGGAGGTCTTTGACATGGTGATTTGCAAGAAATTCGGAGGGTCAAATTTAATACTATTCCAATACTTTCCCGTGTTACAGACCGGAAAAGTAAAACAAATGCGAAGTCATTCTTTTTAAATCAATTATTATTTCTATTTCAGATACCAAATATGAACTCACCAANATTTATTTTTATAAAATGGCAAAAAACTTAATTTCGTAGGGACAGATAAGTTTTATTTTAGTTTTTTTTTAAATGTTAATGCTAATTACGAGTAAATTAAGTCCGATCTCACTCCAGATATAACACGTGATTCTTCTATCTCCCCACATTCTCATCCTTTATTCTCCAAAATTTAATAGCATCAGTTCCTCTTATATACAAGATTTCTTTACTTATTTACTCCAGCCAGAGATTTTAAACGAAATAGAAGTAAAAAAAACACACACACACACACACGTCTGCGGAATTTATTCCCACATTTTTTACGTTTTTGGATTCGGGGGGTCTTTAAACATGGTGATTTGCAAGAAACTCGGAGGGTCAAATTTCATACCATTCCAATACTTTCCCGTGTTACAGACCGGAAAAGTAAAACAAACGCGAAGTCATTCTTTTTAAATCAATTATTATTTCTATTTCAGATACCAAATATGAACTCACCAACAATTGTTAATGTAAGAAGTGATTCAGAAGAAATTGGGGAAGAGATATTAAAATTTTGGCGACCATTGCTGAAGAGTATGGCGTTATTAGGATTAAATTACAATAAAAACGGTTTCAATGCTTACAACATTACCATATTGATTATAATTAAGGTTTATATTCTCTACATTTTAATTGTATTTTTTCATAATTTCAATACACTTTGGTCTTTTTTCACAACCTTTACAGAATTTATGCTCATTGTTTGTAGTTTGATGTCTTTGTTTTCGATTTATAATTTTCTCATCAATAAGAAAAAACATTTTCGTAATATAGAAACGTTGCCTTTTCCTGCAAGATTTAAGTATTTTTCTCGTCGAGAACACAAAATTTTGTCGATTAAAGTAGCAATTATTTGGATTCAGGGTATAGGAATTCAAATAGTTTTTCAAATCCTTAGTCTGTATAACGATAGAGATTCTGACACACTGCACGTGAGAGAATTATTCGGTTATGAAATACCAAAATCATTATCTCTTGCATTTCTCTTGATATTTGAGTTAGTAGATACGATTTGTTTTTATATAACTCAAAACTTTCTCTTCTTTTTCTTTTCTTCCACATGCAAATTAATAGAAAACTGTATCAACCAGTTGACGCACAAGATGTGTACGTGTGAAGAATTTGCAAAGGAAATATACTCGATTCCAAATTTGTACATGAAGATAAAAGAAATAGTAGAAGCCATTGAAGGAAACTATTCATGGATTTTCTTTCTTTGGACATCCGTTTTAGGAGTTTACTTAACAATAAGCCTATGCAATTTTGTACCTTCGGTCAACATTGGTAAATTTCAAGCAATTTCCTTTTTCTCTTACTGTATTTTTTCATTTATATTATATGCTGATGTTTGCATCAGTGCTTCGAGAGTAACTGAATCTGCTGCGAAATTTTCGTCCATAATCTATAAAAAATCGCTGTCTTGCAACGACAAACACATCCAAGAATATGCGTGCAGATTTTCTTCTAAATGCTTAGAAGAATTGCCTTCGTTTTCTGCTTGCAATGCCTTTAAAATAAATCGAACCCTAATCTTGACCATCGTTAGTATTGCTATTACTTATACAGCTATTGCTAGTCAATATGCTTGAAAAATTTTCAAATTCCGTATCAAAATAATATCATATAATCAATTGAGCACTGGTTTGATAGTCATGGTACTAAATCTAATACAAATTTTATCCTCAATATAGAAGAATACTAATGTAATTGTATTGAAAATAAGTCACTGCATTTATAGTATGGTATAAAAAGANTTTTATATTGTTCGTTTTCTTATTATTTTCTATATATGTTACTAATACTTCTTTTTGTTCTTCGTTTCTTTTTTAAAATAAAATATTGGAGGTTTCCATTTTGCTATAGGACAAAACTTTTAACTATAACACGTGTAAACTAATTCACGTTGATTTGTTTACAACTTGTTACAGTAAAGTTGATTGGTCGAATCAGTATAGTCGCAAACCCAGATGCATTGTAAATAATCCCATCATGCTTAACGATACACGTAAACAAGTGAATATGACCTACTTCCGCTCGCCTTTCGAGCTCGCTCGATGGGTCTAACTCGAGACTACCGATTATGTGAGTCACAGTAACACGAGTCAATTCGAGTACAACACGAAAAACTCGACACTAAGAGCCCAGGAGAGAGACGAATTCATGACTGAACGCCCAGTGTTCAGGGAATGGAACCATTTGGCCACTGGTGGGCCAATAAATCACTTATCAATATTGATTGAAGCGTCATCTACTAACTTTTAGTGCCAATCTGTTTTTAGTTTACAGTTACTCCACGATGGGAGAAAAATGTGATTCTAATCTTGGAATTCATTATTGCAGTGTACCAGTTGATGCCATAAAAACTGATTACATACAAGTAAAAGTTAAGACTATTATCATCATCATACAGTAAGGCATTTGAAGAAAATCTAGCATCGAGTTGCATAACTTTCCTGGTTGTTATGAGATTTTACTTTAATAATAACTTTTATATTATTAGTTGTAATAAATAAAATTGTGTGGTACCATCTGTTAGGAGATTTTTAGAAACGTTTTATATTATTTATTCATAAGATAACAAAAAAGCTTAATTTTAAGGATAATGATTAGTTTTAAAAACTTTTTACCTCATCTTGAGAGATTAAATTAAATTAATGTAAACACAAAGAATCTTTTTTCGATATTTTGAGTTTGCAAATTTCCACATTTTGAGATGTAATGGGTAGAAAAATATCTCCTGCCTTCTTGGCATCCTTGAGGCTCTCACTCCACCAGTTGAGCTTAGAGCAGTGTTTGATTTTTATCAATATCTAGTTACGAACTTCTTACAATGGAGCCGGTGGCAAGGATGTATGTAGGGGCATCATGAAGAGATAAGGCTAGTAGGATTTGGGTTATAGTCCAAAGAGATGTGGTCATTCATGTTGTCATTCAAATATAAGAATGAGTGTGTTCACGCCCACTTGTTATATGTCCATATTGTTTATTGTAGTGATTTCATTGTTTTTATTTTATTTTCAACACACAAATGATTGGTATTTTTAAAAGAAAACACGTGGTGGTTTTAAAACAACACGTACCCCATACACACAGAAAATTGAGAGAATTGTGACGAAAAATTGCAGCCCGGCATTGTAACAATGTTAAAATAAATAATTGTTATCAATTTGGTATCAGCAAAGTTTGAACCATAAATCCAAAAATAGCCTATAATTTATTTATAATTTTTTCACGTATTTGTATATTATCAGAAGACAAAATTTCACATAATCCAAATAATGCAATGAAAAGTCCAAGAGAAAACTGACGATAATATTTCGATTCTATCGAAAAGTTAAGAATTTAATACCATAAAAATCTCCAAAAATTAAAATTACATGAAACATTTTTTATAGGATAAAATATTGAATGCAACCGCAAATTGAAATTTTCAATGATTATCGAAATATGAATTTTGAATTAATTATAATTTAAGTTTTCGTTCATTCACAAAATTCCATCGAAAAAAGCAATATACAGAGCTCTTCATGGTCCACCAAGTTTGATCAACTGCAATTTTCTCCCAAGAATTGGATAATTTGGTCTTCGCGTGATAATAGTAGTCCAACTCGGTTGGTCGTAATGGCGTCCCCACCTTATAATAAAAAATTCAATTTCGAATTTTTTGAGTAAATATTCGATACATCGTTAAGTCGTTCAATTTTAATCTACTATTGTCCGCACGACATGCAAACATATTCATTATTGACTTAGTACATTAGTGCAAATAAACTACATATTTAAGAAAATTAAAATTTCTGAAATTAAATAGAGTTTTAAATAGAGGGTCTTTCTTTTTTGTATGGGACAATTGTTATCATGTTATAGTTTAACCAAAATAAAAAATTTCGTACTTACCAATCAGAAAACCAAGCATTTGCACTAACAACATTGTTTACCTCACAGTAGAACTATACAGCATTTATAAGGTGAATATTTATCGTATTACCAAAGATAGTCATTGCTTAATTAAGATTCTTTCCAATAGACTTTAAAAGAGCGTATTTAAAGTGTTAGTAGTTCAAGGTGAGTTCAAATTTAAATTGAAATAATCATTACGAGACCACCAGTGGGAGAGTGGATAAAAACCATTAAACGCTGGTAGTTGGTTGTGGGTTCATACCTCTCCAACGGACTATCCACGTATAGTTTTCCTGCGTTTCTTCACGTAATATCACCTAAATAAGGGCCATTTTCCCTTAAAAAACTTCCCAGGAAGCATTCCCCTTTGGAAGATTGTCCATGGTTTGCATACGAATCAAACCGAACCAATCACTATGAGTATCTAAAAATTTAAAATATATTGCTAGGAATTCACAAAATATTTGAAATCTTCAAGTTTCACGATTATTATTCATGAGGTAGAAGAATGGAATTGAAAAGTACATATCTGTAGAATTTTTATTTATTTGAGTATCGGGTATAATGTCAAATACAGTATTATTTGTAATACATCAAACTTTTGCCAATATGGCATTTAGTTATCCAGTATACTTTTCAGTGTAATCGCTTATTAGCTTGCGCTTTCACAGGTTCACATCACTTATTGTATTTAGGCATTCACACTCGCAAATCCGGCTTATACAATGGATGAACGGAATATCGAGAGCACACTGTATGCAAATATCCTTTTTTCTATACAAGATATTTCATAAAAGCCATAATTATTCCGTTTGTTTCTTTTTATATGTATATAAAGTATTCTTGAAGATTTTTGAATTACTTCTGAAAATTTATCATTTCTATTGCAATAATTTTGGAAATGCTATTTTATGTAAATATGCAATTTTAAATAAATTTCTATGCAAAATGACTTCAATTTCAAATTGCTCCACAAAGTCTTCAATAATATGATAGCTATTGTAATATAGCTTTTAGGGGAGCTATATTTATGTTTTGTCAGATTTTTTGTTTTTCTAAAAGGTTACTTCGATGCATGGTCTGATTAACCTCTTACAGACTGTAGAATTCGACATGCCTTTCGAGACATATTAAATTTTATACACAAAATCTGGTATAATAGCTGATAAATACTGGATTTAGTATATGTCTCTTCAATCCGAATGGTTAACAAACGGTAGACTTTCTTTCAGCTCTGAGGTTAAGTATTCCTTTATTGTAAATTACATATGCATTTCAGGCTTGTATGAGCCCCTCTTCAGTGTAAATTCTCAGATGGTTGAGTAACACACTTTAAAAAATTGTATGACATCAACAATGACACATTTTGACAATTTCAATTTCACAATTACTTCATATGACACATTTGTTACAGTTTCATAACTGTAACAAATGTGTCATATGAAGTAAAAAATTATAAGACCATGGATAAAAAATAAGCACGTTTGAGAATTATACTCATATACGATTGTTATTCATGTGTTTCGTTGGTAATAATGTCATTGTTGATGTCATACAATTTTTTAAAGTGTGTTACTCAACCATCTGAGAATTTACACTGAAGAGGGGCTCATACAAGCCTGAAATGCATATGTAATTTACAATAAAGGAATACTTAACCTCAGAGCTGAAAGAAAGTCTACCGTTTGTTAACCATTCGGATTGAAGAGACAAATACTAAATCCTTAAATTTTATAGTCTAAGTGGTTTATTCGGTGATAAAAATCAATAATATGCTGTCAATTGTACGAGTTTCAACTGATATTATTAATCGTTATCTATACATTTGTTCGTATTCTTATGGATTGTTCAAATACTAGTGTTTGAATGGCTTTTATCATTCGCCCTCCACCATCGTGAACGTGGCCGAAACCACGACGGTTATAGGAGAAAATATCTTAGTGCCCACAGAGTAAAAACACAGAAATGAAATTAAATAAATCCAGCAACCAGTTTCGTAACTTTCCAGGCGAAAAGCAATAACATAAGACTTAATAGCACGAAATAAAAATTGTTTGTAACGCTATCTATTTTAGATTTTGTTAAAAAATAACTTTTATATTATTTATTTTTATAAAATGGCAAAAAACTTAATTTCGTAGGGACAGATAAGTTTTATTTTAGTTTTTTTTTAAATGTTAATGCTAATTACGAGTAAATTAAGTCCGATCTCACTCCAGATATAACACGTGATTCTTCTATCTCCCCACATTCTCATCCTTTATTCTCCAAAATTTAATAGCATCAGTTCCTCTTATATACAAGATTTCTTTACTTATTTACTCCAGCCAGAGATTTTAAACGAAATAGAAGTAAAAAAAACACACACACACACACACGTCTGCGGAATTTATTCCCACATTTTTTACGTTTTTGGATTCGGGGGGTCTTTAAACATGGTGATTTGCAAGAAACTCGGAGGGTCAAATTTCATACCATTCCAATACTTTCCCGTGTTACAGACCGGAAAAGTAAAACAAACGCGAAGTCATTCTTTTTAAATCAATTATTATTTCTATTTCAGATACCAAATATGAACTCACCAACAATTGTTAATGTAAGAAGTGATTCAGAAGAAATTGGGGAAGAGATATTAAAATTTTGGCGACCATTGCTGAAGAGTATGGCGTTATTAGGATTAAATTACAATAAAAACGGTTTCAATGCTTACAACATTACCATATTGATTATAATTAAGGTTTATATTCTCTACATTTTAATTGTATTTTTTCATAATTTCAATACACTTTGGTCTTTTTTCACAACCTTTACAGAATTTATGCTCATTGTTTGTAGTTTGATGTCTTTGTTTTCGATTTATAATTTTCTCATCAATAAGAAAAAACATTTTCGTAATATAGAAACGTTGCCTTTTCCTGCAAGATTTAAGTATTTTTCTCGTCGAGAACACAAAATTTTGTCGATTAAAGTAGCAATTATTTGGATTCAGGGTATAGGAATTCAAATAGTTTTTCAAATCCTTAGTCTGTATAACGATAGAGATTCTGACACACTGCACGTGAGAGAATTATTCGGTTATGAAATACCAAAATCATTATCTCTTGCATTTCTCTTGATATTTGAGTTAGTAGATACGATTTGTTTTTATATAACTCAAAACTTTCTCTTCTTTTTCTTTTCTTCCACATGCAAATTAATAGAAAACTGTATCAACCAGTTGACGCACAAGATGTGTACGTGTGAAGAATTTGCAAAGGAAATATACTCGATTCCAAATTTGTACATGAAGATAAAAGAAATAGTAGAAGCCATTGAAGGAAACTATTCATGGATTTTCTTTCTTTGGACATCCGTTTTAGGAGTTTACTTAACAATAAGCCTATGCAATTTTGTACCTTCGGTCAACATTGGTAAATTTCAAGCAATTTCCTTTTTCTCTTACTGTATTTTTTCATTTATATTATATGCTGATGTTTGCATCAGTGCTTCGAGAGTAACTGAATCTGCTGCGAAATTTTCGTCCATAATCTATAAAAAATCGCTGTCTTGCAACGACAAACACATCCAAGAATATGCGTGCAGATTTTCTTCTAAATGCTTAGAAGAATTGCCTTCGTTTTCTGCTTGCAATGCCTTTAAAATAAATCGAACCCTAATCTTGACCATCGTTAGTATTGCTATTACTTATACAGCTATTGCTAGTCAATATGCTTGAAAAATTTTCAAATTCCGTATCAAAATAATATCATATAATCAATTGAGCACTGGTTTGATAGTCATGGTACTAAATCTAATACAAATTTTATCCTCAATATAGAAGAATACTAATGTAATTGTATTGAAAATAAGTCACTGCATTTATAGTATGGTATAAAAAGAACATTTAATACTCTTGCTCATGTAAATTCAATAATTCTGTGCTAGTGTAACATTTCAATCTAGTGTAAATGTATGTATTTTCATTTAACTTTCAGTATTTCTGCAGGAAAATTGCTAATTTAATAGTGACCTTAATGTGTTTCATAGTCTTATATGAAAACATTAACTGATAAAGCAATTAGTGACTTGTTATACTTATTATGTAATTCGTACTAATATTACTGATCATTCGGTTAAATATTGTTAATAATAAGTATAATACAATTTATTCATTGTGTATTGATAGTTCTACTGTGCTGATTATTTCAAGATAAATTATATTTTGGGAAATTTTAATTAATAAAATGTGATGCTTCCGAAGGATCTGTAATAGGTCCATTACTTCTGTGACTTTTATTAATAATTTATCAGAACCAGAATTTTTAGTACTTGTAGGTGTTTATATGTATATTAAATGGCTATATAACAGAGATAATACAATTCCATGAAAAATTATTAAGAAATTGATTATTGGAAAATCATTTGATTTGTGATGGAAAAAAGCATCACAAATCAACTGTTGTATTTTTACATAGGTAAAAATTTAATGTAAAATGCTGTGTAAAACATTATGATGTAGGTTGTTGTAATGATTTATTGTGTAATTGCAGGCCCTTGACCTGGCCATATTCCAAAATCTTTTTTGATCTTGGAGCATGGCCTACCTATTTTAACGAAAGAATGAAATGGAACACTCAATTTCAGAAGTTATATAACCGTAGAGTTGTATTATATTCGTTAGCCCAAATTTTATCCAGTAAATTGTTACATTCTGTGTTTAAGGCAAGTTTGCAATGTGTACTATCGTATGATTATATATAGAGATTTCGGGTGGAACGTATTGTTACCATTTGTTATAATTATTAAAATTACAGAGGTAGATTGTTGCACATGTGGAGGAGACAATAGAATAACACGGAAGCTGTTATAGAGAAAACCGAATATTGCTTTTTCAAAAACTGTATATGCTTTTCTCGTGTTTAAAATAATTTTATAATTGCTCGGATTCATATTCTTTAGTTAAATATAAATTCAGAGCATTTGCTGAATTTAAATTATTTCAATAAAATATTAATATCTTAATATATAAATTATCCACGAGGTATAATTTTATTAAATATATTATCCCTGTAAATATAAGAAATTTATATTTAAGAGGATAAAATAATAACACAGTATATCGAAACATAATGATCTCGGTTTTGTGGGTTGACGTGTGTTAATGGTGTTTTGTATAATTGTTTTAAAAATAGGTTTAAGGTCACGTATAATATTTAGTTAATTCTTATTAATAAAGTCATTGTAAATATTTGTATTCATGTTAAATAAATGCTCAATAGAAAGTTTATAGGGATGTCGATTAGATTGTAATTATATTAATAATAATAAACTTCGTAATGTCGAAATCATTTCAAAATAAGAATTTTTGTCTGTCTAATAAGGTTACGATTTTAGCATTTATTACTGTTACGTTTTTCAAAATAGGTGATTTGGCTCTGGTGTGGTCATTTTGACCGTACCAAAGTCAAATTACTTCGGCAACACTTATTGAAGTATGAGGGTTCACATTATAAAAGAGTAAGGTTACTTGTTCTGCTGCTTACATATGTTTGAAAATGGTCTTTACACAAATCACGCGTGAAGTGCACAGAAAAAATGCTTTATAATTGAGTTTTGCATACATTAATAAATAGCAACAACTTCCTAAGATATAAATCATTAAACAAGTCGAAATGGTAAAGGCCACCGGATGTAGCATTGGGAATCCGGGTTCAATTTCCAGTAAATTTGCTAATTTTTATGAGTTGTGGTCTTATCCTTTACCACCCAGTCTATGATGGGCTTCAATAATCATGTATTGTTTGATGACGTTAGTTTTTCTATAACAGAAACTACTAAAATTTAACAGCATTCATTCCCAAACATTCGAACTTCCTTGAAAAATTTCAAAAATATTCGAGGAAAAAGCGCAGGAATTAAGCTTCAAAGAGTGAACGAAATTGTTCCACAAACACCCACACAAAATAATCCCCAAATTAATTTGAAACTAAATAATTTCTCCTCTTTTTCTCGAAAATTTCTGAAATTTTGCAAGGAAGTTTGCATGTTAAGGTGGATCGATGATGATAAATTTTGGTGGTTAATGATGGTGGTGGTGGTGGGTGATAAGAGAATCATGTGTTTTATTTGGAGTGTGCTCGGACTTAATGTAGATTTTGCACGTGATTAATTAACATTAGCATTTGCAAGTTTTTATAAAACTGATCTATTATGAAAATTAAGTGTTTTGCTATTTTATAATAATTAAAAATTAAAAAGTNATAGCTATTGTAATACAGCTTTTAGGGGAGCTATATTTATATTTTGTCAGATTTTTTTGTTTTTCTAAAAGGTTACTTCGACACATGGTCTGATTAACCTCTTACAGACTGTAGAATTCAACATTCTTTTCGAGACATTAAATTTTATAGTCTAAGTGGTTTATTCGGTGATAAAAATCAATAATATGCTGTCAATTGTACGAGTTTCAACTGATAATATTAATCGTTATCTATACATTTGTACGTATTCTTATGGATTGTTCGTGATAAATACTAGTGTTTGAATGGCTTTTATCATTCGCCCTCCACCATCGTGAACGTGCCGAAACCACGACGGTTATAGGAAAAAATATCTTAGTGCCCACAGAGTGGAAACACAGAAATGAAATTAAATAAATCCAGCAACCAGTTTCGTAACTTTCCAGGCGAAAAGCAATAACACAAGACTTAATAGCACAAATAAAAATTGTTTGTAACGCTATATACACTGCTGGTCATTAAAATTGCAACACCAAGAAGGAAAGTAAATAAAAAAAAGATATTTATTGTACGTAAACAGTATGGCATGAAGACAAACTGATTAAATTTGCAAGCAGTTTGGGGGTTTACAGGGGTGCGAAATTAGTAGACACAAATGTCACCCCTGGCAGCTAAAACGGCCCTTATCCGTTTAGCCATGGAGTCGAACTGGGCTTGGATGACAGAAACGGGCAACTCATTCCATGCTGCTTCAAGTCTATGTTACACTTCACCAACNGCTATATAACAGAGATAATACAATTCCATGAAAAATTATTAAGAAATTGATTATTGGAAAATCATTTGATTTGTGATGGTAAAAAGCATTACCGTTGCATTTTTACATAGGTAAAAATTCAATGTAAAATTCTATGTTAAACATTATGATGTAGGCTATTGTAATGATTTATTGTGTAACTGCAGGCCCTTGACCTGGCCATATTCGAAAATCTTTTTTGATCTTGGAGTATGGCCTACCTATTTTAACGAAAGAATGAAATGGAACACTCAATTTGAGAAGTGATATAACTGTAGAGTTTGTATTATATTCGTTAGGCCAAATTTTATCCAGTAAATTGTTACATTCTGTGTTTAAGGCAAGTTTGCAATGTGTACTATCGTATGATTATATATAGAGATTTCGGGTGGAACGTATTGTTACCATTTGTTATAATTATTAAAATTACAGAGGTAGATTGTTGCACATGTGGAGGAGACAATAGAATAACACGGAAATTGTTATAGAGAAAATCGGATATTGCTTTTTAAAAAACTATGCTCTTCTCGTGTTAATAATGATTTTATAATTGCTCGGATTCGTATTCTTTAGTTAAATATAAATCCAGAGCATTTGCAGAATTTTAAATTATTTCAATAAAATATTAATATCTTAATATATAAATTATCCACGTGGTATAATTTTATTAAGTATATTATCCCTGTAAATATAAGAAATTTATATTTAAGAGGATAAAATAATAATACAGTATATCGAAATATAATCTGGGTTTTGTCGGTTGACGTGTGTTAATGGTGTTTTGTATACCAGTCGACCCCCCTACAACACTGTTGATTATTCCGTTTTAAATGAATTTTATGTTGTACGAGTCACTTAGATTTTACAAATTCGTGAGCCGTTCATAGCCCGGTACACGTATTTGTAAAATCTAAGTGACTCATACAACATGGAATTCATATAAAACGGAATAATCAACAGTCTTATAGGGGGTGTCGACTGTAATTGTTTCAAAATTGGTTTAAGGTCATGTATAACATTTAGTTAATTGTTATTAATGAGGTCATTGTAAATATTTATATTCATGTTAAATAAATGCTCAATAGAAAGTTTATAGGGATGTCGATTAGATTGTAATTATATTAATAATAATAAACTTCGTAATGTCAAAAATCATTTCAAAATAAGAATTTTCGTCTGTCTAATAAGATTACGATTTTAGCATTTAGTACTGTTACGTTTTTCAAAATAGGTGATTTGGCTTTGGTGTGGTCATTTGGCCATACCAAAGTCAAATCACTACGGGCAACACTTATTAAAGTATGAGGGTTTACATTATAAAAGAGTAAGGTTACTTGGTCTGCTGCTTACATATGTTTGAAAATGGCCTTCATATAAATCACGCTGAAGCACACAGAAAAAATGCTTTATAATTGTGTCTTACATACATTAATAAATAGCAACAACTTCCTAATATATAAATCATTAAACAAGGCGAAATGATAAAGGCTGCCGGATGTAGCATTGGGAATCCGGGTTCAATTTCTAGTAAATTTGCTAATTTTTATGAGCTGTGGTCTTATCCTTTACCACCCAGTCTATGATGGGTTTCAATAATCATGTATTGTTTGATCACGTTAGTTTTTCTATAACAGAAACCACTAAAATTTAACAGCATTCATGCCCAAACATTCGAACTTCCTTGTAAAATTTCAAAAATTTTCGAGGAAAAAGCGCAGGAGTTAAGCTTCAAAGAGTGAATGAAATTGTTCCAGAAACACAAAAACACAAACAAACACCCACACAAAATAGTCCCCAAATTAATTTGAAACTAAATAATTTCCCCTCTTTTTTCTCGAAAATTTCTGAAATTTTGCAGGGAAGTTTGCGTGTTAAGGGGATCGATGATGATAAATTTTGGTGGTTAATGTTGGTGGTGGTGGGAGATAAGGGAATCACGTGTTGTATTCGGGGTGGGCTCGGAGTTAATGGGGATTTTGCACGTGATTAATTAACATTAGCATTTGCAAGTTTATAAAAACTTGCAAATGCTAATGTAAAAAATCTCATCTATAATCAAAATTAAGTGTTTTGCTATTTTATAATAATTAAAATATATAAAGTTTTTATAATAAAATCTCATAACCGTTGGCGCCACATTCAATTTTAGTTATTAATTAATTAATTAATAATACAAATGTTACTTTTAAAGTAAAATCTCATAATAGCCGGGAAAGTTACGCAACTCGTTGTTAGATTTTTTTTAAATTCAACTTTAACATATATATATATAACTATAACACAACGTAAACAATTTAATTATAGAAATTCCCAATTACAGTAGAGCCTCGTGTATCCGACTCAATTGGGGACTGGGGTTGGTCGGATAATTAAAAAGTCGGATAACCGAAAAGTTTGAAAAAATCCATTATTAGTGTAGTATATTATTATATCACATGTAGTTAGTATATTAGTATACCGCTATTAACCTACTTCGCGTTGAATTTTCCTCCATGTTAAGCCTATCAAATTTAAAAATAATAATAATAATCGTCGCTATTGTATCGTTAAAAATTAGAAAAATAAGCCTCGTTTAAATACTGGTTCCCTTTCATGGTCGATCCAGTGTTGCCAGCTAAAACACGTAAAATAATATTAAAGTAGTCAAGACATAGCCAAATATTGTAGCGCCACATCACTAGCGGACATTTGAAATTTGCCGACTAGGACGGTCGGTTAATCTGGGGTCGGATAATCGAGGCTCCACTGTACCTCAATTATTTGGAGAAAAATGAAAAACGAAAATATCCGTCTACTGTTATCAATTATAAGGTTGGGTTATCAACCACACACGCAAGGATATGTCGGGCCCGTCCCTCACCATCCGGTAGCCCCATTGTGGGCCTGGCCGAACCCATAATGGGCTTGCAAAAAGAGGTCCTCTTAGTGCTCACGGGGCAGCAAGAGTTAAAAAGAAACCACACACGCAAAACGTTTTAAAATGTCGAATTTATTAAATTCGGATGTTTGTAAATAATTTCTTTGAAGCCCAACAAATCGAAATTTAAATAATATTTTAAAACATTATTTTATTCTTGAAATTATATTTCGTTCAATTTGATAAAAGTCGACAAACCGGATATACTTATCAACGGAAATAACTAACAGGACGTTAATTTAACGGCATAATTATATGTTGTAACTAAGAGATAAAATATAATATAAAGGAGAAAGAGCGAAAAAAAGAGGAAAACACGTGGACATAGTGTTTTTTCCGATAGTAAATCGAAATGAAAAATCATTAGGAAGCCGTCAAGTCTTATGTGGAGTCAAGTCACAAGAGGAAACAGCAGTAAAAGCAGCAACAAATTGTTACTCTCTGGTGTTAACGAACATCCTATTATACAACGTGTTCGATTATATTAAATTAAATAAAAGAACCTATTAGAAGAAAGTCTGATAAAAGGAACGGCGATGTTTCCGCACAAGATTAGGTTCGTAATCTTTTTAAATTTGATGATATCGATAAATTGTTGTGAAGATTTCTGGAAGGATTGGTTTTCTTGTTCACCAGATAACACATGTTATCTATCCGAGAAGTCGAAGGCCGAAATCGTAGGAAATACCATGACAATCATGTGCGGGAAAGATCATATCGATTTACGTTTGATGCGATGTTTGGACACCAGAAATATTCAGAAATTACAAATTAATCATTGTCACGCAACACATTTCGATGTCAGAAGTTTTGTTTCCAGCGATGCCATCACCGAAGTCAACATTTTCACTACAACGCTTCCGAAGAACTTCGAAAGTATAGCGTTTACTGATATGCCATTACTAAAAACTGTCAAGATTTCGGGGACCTCAGAGCTAGTCAACTTGACTTTAGATAATCTTCCTTCTCTCGTGGATTTGCGGGTACATAAATATTCTATTTATATGCAGGAAGAGCGAAATTATTGGTATGGAGCATTGAACATTCCGCCTAAACTGTTTAATGAAGTTCCCAATCTTCGACGTTTGGATTTGAGTTACAATAACATTGATTCCCTTGATCAATCTGTCTTCAGGAAGCTCACTCAACTGGAATATCTGAATTTGGAGGGTAACGAAATAAAGGTATTACCCGGTAAACTGTTGAGAGGACTTTCGAATTTAAGAGTTATTTTTATTGCTTTTAACTGGGAATTAGATTCAATTCCATCCGGATTTCTGAAAGGATTGATCAACTTGACTGAATTTTATGCCGGAAACTGTTCTTTGTCTAAAATTAAAGAAGATTTATTTACCGATGCGATTAACCTGGAGATTATAGATTTAGACACGAACAAAATTGATCATCTGCCGTCTGGAGTTTTCAAAAATAATCAGAATCTACGAGAGTTACACTGTTACGGAAATAGAATATCAACACTTCCAGACGGAATTTTCGATGGACTTTCTAAATTGAAAATGATTATTTTGGGTAATAATCAATTAAGTGATCTTCCTGAAGACATTTTTCGTAATTTGCCGAGTCTCGAAAGTCTTAATTTAGCTGAAAATCGGATCACAAGTTTACCTGAAAATATTTTCTTTTCGCTTAACAATTTAAGGATTCTGGTACTAAGTTCTAACAACCTGAGAAGTATTTCGGGTGAAATTTTTGGCCGCAGCAAACACCTGGGTTATATTATTTTGAGTAATACAAGTTTAAGTGAATGGCCCGTGATAAATTGGGAAAAACACAACTTGACTTATGTTGATTTTTCATTCAATCATTTTGAAATTGTAAAACTTCCAATTTATACACCAAATTCCATGACATTTAGATTATCTGACTGCAAAATAAAAACTGTTTACATCGACGATGAGATATACGGATTCAACACGCCTACTTATTATTTGAGCAATAATCCAATTTATTCTTTAGAAAGAATGCAAAACACAGATTAACTTGTGCAGATTAATCTGTAACTTTGTATCTATATGTTTGTATTTGGTTCCTTTCTTAATATATTCCTTTACTTTTTTGCTGCAAAAAAAAATCAGCGAATGTGAAGTATGTGTGAGCGATTTGTTTTGCTTCCTGATCCACTGTTGATTGCTTTGTTGTTTGTTCTTAAAACAAATCGTTGCTTATTTTGAAATGTAATTTGGTTATACAGTAGATCCCCCTATAAGACGGTAGATACGTTCCGTTCTTTATGAATCAATTTTGTAGGAATCATAGTTTACGGACTACGGCTGTTTGAAAGGTTTTCTTTCATAAAATTAATCGATTCTAGACTAATTCGACTCAACATTTCCAAAATACGTATATTTTTTTGAAAATAATCCGTATAAACTACGTTATAAACAAAAAATTGTAGG
>NW_019384842.1:429448-435226 GCF_000671375.1 Centruroides sculpturatus
TAAGTGAATGTATTTTGTGTTGTACTGTTCTTGTGTGTGTTTATTGTTTCAATTTGTCTCGTTGTCGTTACTGTCTTTATGTGTACTTGTTGTTATAATTCTTCTGTCTGTTGCTGTTGTTTTGCTAGTGTAATTTATTATTACTATTCTATTTATTGTAAAATATACGTAATATTACAACAACAATGTTATATATTTTTGCTATTGTATTATAAACTATTTTTTGACGTTATTTTCATTATCTAACACAATAGCAATATAAAAATGAAAGTATTATTATTAAATTTAAAGATATTGGTTGAAAATCAAAACAGATTGATAATTAGAAAGCATTAGGAATGAACGATTTGGACAAATCTTTAATCCTCTTTAATGAAGGTAGATGATGAATTAGATCAAATTATCCTCTAGTTAATATATATAAATATAGAAAACAGTAATTATGATTAAATTCACGTAAATACAATTTTTATAACATAATTTACTGTAAAGCTCCATAAAATAGGGGAGAAAAGTAATGAAAACTTTTTGGTTATTGCACTTCAACCAGACATTTATTGAGAAAAATATAAAGAAAACGGTTAAAAACAATTTAAAGGAGTAAAAAACACACAAAAAATTATATTTTTGAAAAATACGAAGTTGAATTTTCCAATATCGAAAAAAGCATCGAGCCATTCTCTGAGAATCGGTTTGTGGATCAGTTTGTCTCCCAATCGTCTGATAAATTGGATAACAGTTGATTGCCAATCGAAAAAGGAAGCCAATTATTGTTACACAAAGCCGTCCCTTCTGTTGATCTTTGTACAGCTTTTAAACATACAACCCCCTTTATCAAAATTTATTTGTCCTACGTTTAACCCGAGTGTCGCCTATGACGTTTCTGTTTGTATTTTACGAACAGACGTTCGGACGTTTCGCATATTTTGCATTTTTTAATTTAAGTTTTTTTCAAGTTTTTACGTGGTTGTAAAAATTTGATACGAAGTTTTTACATTATCAGGTATTGTCTTCGCTGTTTTTCTACAAGAACGTCACACAAAAAAGAATTTTGGAGTTAATTTT
This sequence comes from Centruroides sculpturatus, assembly GCF_000671375.1. Classification (NCBI taxonomy): domain Eukaryota; kingdom Metazoa; phylum Arthropoda; class Arachnida; order Scorpiones; family Buthidae; genus Centruroides; species Centruroides sculpturatus. The sequence continues at coordinate 430,514 of NW_019384842.1, forward strand.
TTGAAGTTTTGTATAGTCGACCCCCCTATAACACTGATGATTATTCCGTTTTATATGAATTCCATGTTGTACGAGTCACTTAGATTTTACAAATTCGTGAGCCGTTCATAGCCCGGTACACGTATTTGTAAAATCTAAGTGACTCATACAACATGGAATTCATATAAAACGGAATAATCAACAGTCTTATAGGGGGTGTCGACTGTAATTGTTTCAAAATTGGTTTAAGGTCATGTATAACATTTAGTTAATTGTTATTAATGAGGTCATTGTAAATATTTATATTCATGTTAAATAAATGCTCAATAGAAAGTTTATAGGGATGTCGATTAGATTGTAATTATATTAATAATAATAAACTTCGTAATGTCAAAAATCATTTCAAAATAAGAATTTTCGTCTGTCTAATAAGATTACGATTTTAGCATTTAGTACTGTTACGTTTTTCAAAATAGGTGATTTGGCTTTGGTGTGGTCATTTGGCCATACCAAAGTCAAATCACTACGGGCAACACTTATTAAAGTATGAGGGTTTACATTATAAAAGAGTAAGGTTACTTGGTCTGCTGCTTACATATGTTTGAAAATGGCCTTCATATAAATCACGCTGAAGCACACAGAAAAAATGCTTTATAATTGTGTCTTACATACATTAATAAATAGCAACAACTTCCTAATATATAAATCATTAAACAAGGCGAAATGATAAAGGCTGCCGGATGTAGCATTGGGAATCCGGGTTCAATTTCTAGTAAATTTGCTAATTTTTATGAGCTGTGGTCTTATCCTTTACCACCCAGTCTATGATGGGTTTCAATAATCATGTATTGTTTGATCACGTTAGTTTTTCTATAACAGAAACCACTAAAATTTAACAGCATTCATGCCCAAACATTCGAACTTCCTTGTAAAATTTCAAAAATTTTCGAGGAAAAAGCGCAGGAGTTAAGCTTCAAAGAGTGAATGAAATTGTTCCAGAAACACAAAAACACAAACAAACACCCACACAAAATAGTCCCCAAATTAATTTGAAACTAAATAATTTCCCCTCTTTTTTCTCGAAAATTTCTGAAATTTTGCAGGGAAGTTTGCGTGTTAAGGGGATCGATGATGATAAATTTTGGTGGTTAATGTTGGTGGTGGTGGGAGATAAGGGAATCACGTGTTGTATTCGGGGTGGGCTCGGAGTTAATGGGGATTTTGCACGTGATTAATTAACATTAGCATTTGCAAGTTTATAAAAACTTGCAAATGCTAATGTAAAAAATCTCATCTATAATCAAAATTAAGTGTTTTGCTATTTTATAATAATTAAAATATATAAAGTTTTTATAATAAAATCTCATAACCGTTGGCGCCACATTCAATTTTAGTTATTTATTTTCATTAATTAATTAATTAATAATACAAATGTTACTTTTAATATAAAATCTCATAATAGCCGGGAAAGTTTCGCAACTCGTTGTTAGATTTTTTTAAAATTCAACTATAACATATTTGTGATTCTTTTAACACAACGTAAACAATTTAATTATAAAAATTCCCAATTACAATAGAGCCTCGATTATCCGACTCAATTGGAGACTGGGGTTGGTCGGATAATTGAAAAGTCGGATAACCGAAAAGTATGAAAAAATCCATTATTAGTGTAGTAAATTATTATATCCCATGTAATTAGTGTATTAGTATATCGCTATTAACCTATTTCGCGTTGAATTTTAATCGATGCTAAGCCTAACAAAAATTTTTTAAAATAATAATCGTCGCTATTGTATCGTTAAAAATGAGAATTTAAGCCTCGTTTAAATACTGGCTCCCTATCCTGGTTGAATGAGTGTTGCCAGCTAAAATAATATTAAAGTAGCCAAGACATAGCCAAATATTGTAGCGCCACATCACTAGCGGACATTTGAAATTTGCCGACTAGGATGGTCGGTTAACCGAGGTATCGGTTAATCGGGGGTCGGATAATCGACGCTCTACTGTACCTCATAATTATTTGGAGAAAAATGAAAAACGAAAATACCCGTCTACTGTTGTCAATTATAAGGTTGGGTTATCAACCACACACGCAAGGATATGTTGGGCCCGTCCCTCACCATCTGGTAGTTCCATTGTGGGCCTGGCCCAACCCATAATGGGCTTGCAAAAAGAGGTCCTCTTAGTGCCCAAGGGGCAGAAAGAGTTAAAAAGAAACCACACGCGCAAAACGATTTTAAATGTCGAATTTATTAAATTCGGATGTTTGTAAATAATTTCTTTGAAGCCCAACAAATCGAAATTTAAATAATATTTTAAAACATTATTTTATTCTTGAAATTATATTTCGTTCAATTTGATAAAAGTCGACAAACCGGATATTCTTATCAACGGAAATAACTAACAGGACGTTAATTTAACGGCATAATTATATGTTGTAACAAAGAGATAAAATATAATATAAAGGAGAAAGAGCGAAAAAAGAAGAAAACACGTGGACATAGTGTTTTCTCCAATAGGAAATCGAAATGAAAAATCATTAGGAAGCCGTCAAGTCTTATCTGGAGTCAAGTCACAAGAGGAAACAGCAGTAAAAGCAGCAACAAATTGTTACTCTCTGGTGTTAACGAACATCCTATTATATAACGTGTTCGATTATATTAAATGAAATAAAAGAACCTATTAGAAGAAAGTCTGATACAAGGAACGGCGATGTTTCCGCACAAGATTAGGTTCGTAATCTTTTTAAATTTGATGATATTGATAAATTGTTGTGAAGATTTCTGGAAGGATTGGTTTTCTTGTTCACCAGATAACACATGTTATCTATCCGAGAAGTCGAAGGCCGAAATCGTAGGAAATACCATGACAATCATGTGCGGGAAAGAACATATCGATTTACGTTTGATGCGATGTTTGGACACCAGAAATATTCAGAAATTACAAATTAATCATTGTCACGCAACACATTTCGATGTCAGAAGTTTTGTTTCCAGCGATGCCATCACCGAAGTCAACATTTTCACTACAACGCTTCCGAAGAACTTCGAAAGTATAGCGTTTACTGATATGCCATTACTAAAAACTGTGAAGATTTCGGGGACTTCAGAGCTAGTCAACTTGACTTTAGATAATCTTCCTTCTCTCATGGATTNACAAATTTTATCCTCAATATAGAAGAATACTAAAGTAATTGTATTGAAAATAAGTCACTGCATTTATAGTATGGTATAACAAAGAACGTTTAATACTCTTGCTTATGTAAATTCAGTAATTTTTTGCTAGTGACACATTACAATCTAGTGTAACGTGTATAGTATGTATTTTCATTTAACTTTCAGTATTTCTGTAGGAAAATTGCTAATTTATTAATGAAATTTAATAGTGACCTTAATATAGATATGATCTGTGATATAGATATTAATACGTTAATGTGTATTTACAAAGTAACTGCATATATTAATGTGTTCCATAGTCTTAATATGAAAACATTAACTGATAAAGCAATCGGTGACTTGTTATACTTATTATGTAATTCGTACTAATATTACTGATCATTTAGTTAAATATTGTTATTATTAATTAAGTATAATACAATTTATTCATTGTGTATTGATAGTTGCTACTGTGCTGATTATTGCAGGATAAATTATATTTTGGGAAATTTTAATTAATAAAATGTGATGCTCCCGAAGGATCTGTAATAGGTCCATTACTTCTGTGATTTTAATTAATAATTTATCAGTACCAGAATTTTTAGTACTTGTAGGTGTTTATATGTATATTAAATGGCTATATAACAGAGATAATACAATTCCATGAAAAATTATTAAGAAATTGATTATTGGAAAATCATTTGATTTGTGATGGAAAAAAGCATTACCGTTGCATTTTTACATAGGTAAAAATTCAATGTAAAATTCTATGTTAAACATTATGATGTAGGCTATTGTAATGATTTATTGTGTAACTGCAGGCCCTTGACCTGGCCATATTCGAAAATCTTTTTTGATCTTGGAGTATGGCCTACCTATTTTAACGAAAGAATGAAATGGAACACTCAATTTGAGAAGTGATATAACTGTAGAGTTTGTATTATATTCGTTAGGCCAAATTTTATCCAGTAAATTGTTACATTCTGTGTTTAAGGCAAGTTTGCAATGTGTACTATCGTATGATTATATATAGAGATTTCGGGTGGAACGTATTGTTACCATTTGTTATAATTATTAAAATTACAGAGGTAGATTGTTGCACATGTGGAGGAGACAATAGAATAACATGGCAATTGTTATAGAGAAAATTGGATATTGCTCTTTCAGAAACTGTAAATGCTTTTCTCGTGTTAAAAATAATTTTATAATTGCTCGGATTCGTATTCTTTAGTTAAATATAAATCCAGAGCATTTGCAGAATTTTAAATTATTTCAATAAAATATTAATATCTTAATATATAAATTATCCACGAGGTATAATTTTATTAAATATATTATCCCTGTAAATATAAGAAATTTATATTTAAGAGGATAAAATAATAATACAGTATATCGAAATATAATCTGGGTTTTGTCGGTTGACGTGTGTTAATGGTGTTTTGTATACCAGTCGACCCCCCTACAACACTGTTGATTATTCCGTTTTAAATGAATTTTATGTTGTACGAGTCACTTAGATTTTACAAATTCGTGAGCCGTTCATAGCCCGGTACACGTATTTGTAAAATCTAAGTGACTC
>NW_019384842.1:435675-438253 GCF_000671375.1 Centruroides sculpturatus
GGCCGCGATTTCTGATATTATTTTTCTGCGAAAACTTCGTTGACCTTTGGAGACATCATTAATATAAATAATTTTTATGGCCGTTAAATAAGAAATGTTTCTTTCACAAGAAATGTATAAAATTACAGTACTAAACAGACGATAGGTCGCCTAACTCGCCGTAGCGTGACGCTAGACGGCGAAAAATATATATTTAATTATAATAAAGTTACAATAAATTAAGTTAATATATAATTATATATACAGTACCTAATTTATATATAATTATATGAACAGACGATACTAAACTCAATTTATCCGCCTAAACGTCCGTAGCGTGGCCCTACGGACGGCGGGAAAGTAGTTTGCCCGATGAGGTTTTACATATTATAGGAGTTATTTTTACCGTTGTTTACGGATACTGCCACAATTTTTGTAGGAATAATAACTATAGGAAACGGTTTTATATGGGGATCTACTGTATATAATTTTTAAGTTTTTGCTTTCAATTAATAAAATGTTTATTAAATAGTGAAAATTTGTAAAACGAAACAATTGTGAGTAATGAAATTTATTTTAATTGGCAAATACAGAGAACGAATGCATTATAGTAAGCATCTCCTGTAGCGAATCCATGACGCTTTATTTTGATTCCGCACTCAATGTAATACATTGAGAAAAAAACAGATTTTTATTACCTGTGGCACCCGGTTTTACTCGTAGAAATTTCCAGCAGAAAGGTGTACTTACACACCGTTAAATCTGCCCATAAGCAATATCTATTTTGATACTCGGTTAATATCATTTGATATACAGTGGACCCCCTGTAACACTGTTGATTATTCCGTGTTATATGAATTCCATGTTGTACGAGTCACTTACATTTTACAAATACATGAGCCGTTCACAGCCCGGCACACGTATTTGTAAAATCTAAGTGACTCGTACAACATGGAATGCATATAAAACGGAATAATCATCAGTGTTATGGGGGGGGGTCGACTGTACTGTATTAGTAGCACGGATTATACTGCACTTGCTCCGCTCCTGTATCATCAGAGACGTTCTCTGATTGGTTGTTGGTGGAAACGGTTGTGTTTACAAAAACTAATGTTTGCAAACTTCCTTTTCGGGTAAATACGTTTTGTGACGTCAAAACCGGCCAACGTTGCGCAGAGAATACGATGTACTGTACATTTCAGTTTAGAGCCGCGGATCCCGACCTTCTCCGATATTCGATTTTTGTTCGAATGACGTTCATAAACGTAAAACAAATTCATTTTCGTGTGATTTAAATATTGATTTCCCTGTATTCACTAATAGCGAAAAATACTAGAATCGAAGCTTTAACCGCCTGCCTGCTAGTATTTGGCCGCCTTCGCCCGATTACGTGAATCATTAGTAGATTTATAACTTAACTCGACCGATAAGAATTTACTGGTACGTTTTTATAATAGTTCTGTATAGTTGATAGAAGTTTAAAAAATTCCATTAAAATATTTGATATTTTTATTCCCATCTTATATTACTTATGGATTTTAATGCTAAACCAGTGATATTACGATTTATGTATACGTTGTCGTAAAAATTTGTCTTTCCACTTTTTTCCCAAGACTACAAATATTCAAGTACAAAGTAACTGGTTTCAACTTATTTCTACTTAAGAATTTTATTTAAACAAAACATTAACCGAACCAATCTCTAGCCGAGTACAATGGGGACTGGTTTCTTCGTAATATTAGACGTAATAAAGACAGAAATTTCCCATTTCAACGAGAGCGATCGAAAAGTTGTAAATGTTGGAAATTTCCGTGGACACCTGGTCTTAAAACGAATTAGTTAAAAAACAAATGATTTTTAAGTTTAACAAATTTACATTTTTATAGCTATGGTGAGAAACGTTTTAAATCTACAACAATCCTGTCGCGTCCTTTGAGATATACTAGTGATGCGACAAAAGAGGCATTTGACATTAACCTGTTTCAGCACCCTCGGGATTTGGCACGCTTGCATTCAGTGCACACCTACCAAGATTGCTCTGGTTCCATCCACGAGCCACTGGTAGAGAGCAATTTAACTAAGTGGATTGTTTTAAGATTTAAAATGTAAAAAATATTTTATGTTATTTTTATGTACGTTTCTTCACAAAACTATATTTATAATTTTCTTTAAAATTATATTCATACAATTGAATATTTTGTACCAGGTATGTAGGGGAAGGTGGGGCAGTATGAGGACGTTAACGTTTGAAAAATAATAAGATGGCAACCATTTAATGAGAACAATAATGTTTTTTATTCTCGGCAACTACAACATTTGGTAATACAGTAGAGCGTCGTTTATCCGAATCAATTGGGGACTGGGGTTGTTCGAATAACCGATTTTGTACGAAAAAATATATTAATCTATCCCATGTTGAAATTTCGTCGATGTTAAGCCTAACGTAAACTTTTTAAAATAATAATCGTGGCTATTGTATCGTTAAAAATGATTTCTTTATGTTTTACAAACGAAATAAATACATTGAAAAATATAAAAACAAATAAAAATTATACTTTAGGCCGACTGGAATTCTTTCGGATAACCGACGTTCGGATAA
>NW_019384842.1:438388-481328 GCF_000671375.1 Centruroides sculpturatus
TTAATATTTTAAAATTATACGTAAATGCGCCATCTTGCCCCACCCGTGGGGTAAGACGGGAATATTATTTTTATATACAAGAAAAACAAATTAAAATGGTTAAACTGTCGTTTTCTTCAATATTGGCACAATAACAATGCGCCCGTTTATCACAGCGGCTACATTTATTATTATTTTCCGAATAAATAAATATAAAAGTTTCAACTTACTCGTATTTACTGTACCAGACGATAGTCACTTCGCGCATGCTCAGTTTCGCTATTTTGTAAGCAGACGATATTTGTTTTGGTGGAAAAAATTTTTATTTCGATTGTTATTTCACATTTTATTTCTCGTTAGGATAGTATTCAAATTAAAAAAATGATTTCACGAATAAAATAAAACGTAAATAATAAAGTAATACAGTATGTACTGTATAAATTTATTACAGTGAGATATGATTTAAAAGTGAAATATTTAATTTTCTACAAAAAGATCATTCTTATTATTTTATATATTCGAAAAAAATGATATAGAACTATCAATGACAACGAATTTAAAACTAGTTCGCTGCACTATATTGCGGTGTCTCTAGCCAGCGGCAGAATTCGTGGCCAACCTTGGGCAAGATGGGATACCCCATCTTGCCCCAACGTGCACTTTTCGTACCGACTGCAAACACGGGCCAACTTTATTTCAAAACTAAACAATTTCGGTCTTAGAGGTTACTTTGAATATCGTAATATCTTCATCTAAAAGTTAATGTAAAAGTTCACTATGATATTTACTTTGTAGCGGGCGTAAAATTAGACGAAGTATTGCCGACACGTGGAAAACTGTCCTACTTCCGAACAAATAGAGCGATTAGGACGTTCTCTCGTCCCGTGATCCTTTTTTGAGGTTGACATTTAGTTCCCCAAATAACAGCTAGACGAAAGCGCGTTAACCACGAATAAACAGACGTCCCCGTCTTATCCCATGGCCCCATCTTGCACCACCTTCCTCTATAATTGTATATCCATCACACATTTTATTTTAACGAGTAAGTTTTTATAATTTTATTTTTAATTTTAACCCTTATATCGTGGCTAGCGATTTAGAATGTATTTGTGATATTGAAAATTTATTTCAAAAATTTTTGGCTCGAGACCTTATAATGAAAAAGAAAACATTAAAAGAAAAAGGCCAATGCCTAAGTTAAATATAAATACGTCGACAAAAAAACTTTGTTCGACATTTTCACGATAAAATTTATGAAGACTTAAAATGGCTTTGTGAATGCATAGAAATGCAAAAATTGTTTTGTTGGCCTTGCCTATTATTTTCAAATAAAATTATTGTGTAGAATAAGAATGGCTTTGACGATCTAAATAATTTGAGTAAAGTTCGCAAAAGACACGAAAATCGTAAATCTCCATCGATTCTTTCGTAAAATTGAAGCAATTTGGAAATCAAAATAGAATAAATTAAACAATATAAAATAAATGTTGAAAATTATAACAAAGTTACGGCTAATAGATATACAGTATTATATTTAAATTAGTAGATGTTATTGAAGCAAGAATTGGCATTTAGAGGGCGTAGGGAATCTATTGAATCTTATATAACAAAGGTAATTATATTGAACTTGCTTATTTATTAAGTGCGTTAGATAACCTCTTAATTAAAGATACATTTAGAGAAGTCTACGGTTTTTACTGGCTTATCGAACAAATGAATACGAATGGACCCTAGACCATCGCTGACTGATTGCCCCTGAAAGTCGGCTTCTTACAGAAACACAGTTTCCCTATCATCAAATGTCACGGCACACCACTGATAGTGATAGCCATGTAATGGGATCAGTTACATGATGACAAAAGTCCCAATCCCAACAAAACAGTCAATGGCTACTGTAGATGGGCAAGATTGTTGAAATTAACCTTCTGCTCAGTCACATTGGCTCAAATGCTTATAAATGACTTGAGGTCTGAATATCACACCATGTTCCTTGAAATTCAGCTATTTCTATCATTCATTCAGCCATTTATGACATACTGTCTCTTAGCATCTGCAGGGCAGAAAAAGTTAATGAAGGTGTCTGACTATCCAAATCAGACCACTGCATTAAAATTTCCTAAATTTCTTACCTAGATTCAAACCTAAATTTGACAACCCTTGAAGAACTTTTATGTCCGGTAACAAAAATGTTTAATAAATTGTCCAACAAACGTGTTATTAGCACCAGTAATTAAGTTGAAAGATATCTTTAAACCTAAATTTCTCATAATGTAAATATTTTTATAGCTGTCAAAAATGAACTATCAACAATCAATCTAAACAATGAAAGTTAGTTCCTGGTTTAAAATAAATCAAGCATTTTTGCCTAGCCTAGTATCTGGGCAAACTAAGGATTTTTTACTTTCGGCAAGAAACGTGTTTGCTTTTTGGTCACTAATGTGACTGGAATTTCTCATTTTGTAAACTTCTGTGACAGTAAAAATTTCCTCCTCAACTTTCTCTGGATCTTCTGAGGAGACTCCTGTATGTGTGTGTGTAGATCTTTGCAAAGACAGACTTGTTCATATGGATTTTACTTTATTGAACCTGGTGACAACACTCAACTTTCCTTCAGAAGTTTACCTATGTCTATTTTTTAAAGAGATTAGACTTTTGAAGTAATATTTTGTGAGATGCGCAATGCATCTTTTAGGTCAAATTGTGTTTAGCATACTGATCCCGCTTGTAAGATAACAATATAGTGTATAGAACAGAACAGAACAGCTTTTGCAGCTTTCACCATCCACCAGCTCAAAATGTCATTCACAATATCAAGCAGCAGCATTTTAGAAATTTAACCAAATTCCTTTTTTTTTTGGATAAAGTTAAATAGTATCTGTATCATCAATACAAGATACGTAGTGTAATTCAATATCCGAAACAACATAATTCATCATCATCAACATTTTGAAAAAAAGTATCTTTATTACTTAAGTGTGTGTATAATAATCTTTATAAAGTAACTTTTCAAATTTCATTTTTCTAATTGCTGAAAAAAAAAGTACAAATAATTATAAGACTAAAATCAAGAAATAAATTTAAAAATTCAATAAAACATTCATTCATACATTACTTAATTTAAAAGTTTAAATTAGAAATAATTTACGAAACATTTTATTAATTAAAAACTTATGTATTGTTAATTTTCCATATACTATATGATATAAAATACTTTTGAAATTCAACAATTAAATATTAAATTTTGTTTAAATAACAAGCCGCACTTCAATGATACATCATAAAAATAAAACATTTCTATGATCTGTCTTTGTAAGTACTTTTTAACAATAGATAGCATTTGTGCATAATAAAAATTCCAGAGATATTTAGATTTTATGATAGAATTTCAAAGTTTCTTGCAGTTAAAACAGCTTGGAATGAAACAGATTTTGCATCTGATGATATTTCTCGTGTCGTCGCAAGCCTTTGGCGGATTTGAAGCTACTATTACAAAGTTTACATTGAAACGGTTTCTCAGCACATTGATATTTCTGATGATATATTAAACTTACTTTTTCTTTAAAACTCTTTTCACACCGTTCACACCAAAACAATATTTCTAAATTTGAATGAATTCGCTGATGTTCCTGTAAATTTATCTCAGAATTAAAACATTTATTGCAAACTTCACACTGGAATTTATCTTTGGAAAGATCCGAATTACGGCTGGTAAAATCACATCTAATCCAAACTGGTTTATCATAAAACTCACCTTGGTTTTCTTTAGAATGAGTATTCAGATGATTTATTAAATCTGCTTCCGAATTAAAATTATTCTTGCAAAGTTCGCACTGAAAAGATCTTTCCTCAAATTGGCATTTCGGAAATATGCCCAGATCTGACTTCGTCTGAAAGTTATTTTTGTATGATACTAGCTCGAAAGGGGAATTTTCGGAATTAATATCTTGAATGTTACCGATGTTTGATACAGTCTGAAAATTATTTTCGTGAGTTACAATATCAAAAGACGTGTCTTTGGAATGGAAACTCTGATGCCACTGCAAACCTGATTTCGATTTATAGCTCTTATCACATAAGTGACATTGGAATGGTCTATCTTCGGAATGTGTCTTCAGATGTCTAATAAATTCTGATTTTACGTGAAAACTTTTTATACAAAATCCACAGTGAAAGCGTTTCTGTTCCGTATGTTCTTTTCTATGACGTAGTAGACTGGATTTTGTTTCGTAACTTTTCTCACAGAAATCACAATGAAAAATCTTGTTTCTGGAATGATGATACACCTGATGTTGGATAAGATCGGATGCTTTTATAAAGGTTTTATTACAATGTACGCAGTGTGGAAAATTCTCATTAAAATGAAACTTTTGATGTCGTTTTAAACTTCCTTTTGTCTTGTATCTTTTTCTGCATATATTGCATTGAAACAGTTTATCATCCGAATGATATGCTTGGTGTCTAAGAAACTCCAATCTTATTTGAAAACTTTTCCCACAAAAATCACACCAATAACATTTTTCTTCTGAATGCTCTTTCAGATGACGCAACAAGCTTGATTTTAATTTGTAAGTTTTATTGCAATGTTCACATTGGAAACATCCTTCTTCCGAATGTTCTTTTTGATGGCGTATTAAACTAGATTTTAATTTATATTGTTTCTCACACTGTTCACATTGAAAAGGTCTTTCTTCATTATCTATCTGATCCCAGATGAAAACTGACTCACTTTCGACATCCTGTTTATCAGGTGTCGACGATAAGCATTCGTCGTCAAAATAATTTACGTGATGTGAAATATCTAAATTGTACTTAAATCTCATATTAAAAAGCTTGCACATAAGAGATTTCCCTTTATAATGCACTTTTTGATGTGCTTTTAAGTCCGATTTATACTGAAACGTTTTTTTACAAATCTTGCAACGTAAAGGCATTTCTCCTAAGTGCACTTCTTTGTGTCTTTGTAAATAAAATTTAAAAAAGAAGTTTTTCTTGCATTTGTTGCAACTCAGAGGTCGCTTACCATTGTGTAGAGAAACATGTGATTTGTACACGAAATTATACGAATAAACCTGCTTGCAAATCTCACATTTATGTTTCTCCCTGGGACGAAGTTTTAAATATTTTTTTAAAAAATGTTCCTTCATAAATTTCCTTTTACAAATTGTATATCGATGCATTTCCGAAGTTGATGAAGATATGTATTTGTCTCCACAGAGATCATCTTCATAATTATATTCATCTTTAACTTTTTCTCCATTGTTAAAATGAACATAATTGTGTTCTTCTTTTACATATCCTGAAAATATAAATAATTAGCTTAAATTTTATTTTTAAAACCTACTTGAAAAGTTAGTTATTTGTCCATGTTATGAAATAAGACAAATCATAAACTAAAATGTTTGTATAGCAATAGCCAATCTTTGAAAAAAGGAAACTATAATTTAAATGAGTCACGAGCACCCCATGGCACCTACCCCACACGTGGTCCCAGAGTTTTGGCAACACAGTTTTATGTTTTCTGTCTCGTCCCATTATATAATCCTAATTATGCTGATATTTGTGGCAGACAACTTTAATAGTGAAAAGATTAGAATAAACTGTATATTACTATTTTGTGTATCATTATTAGAATATATTATTTTAGTATTTAATGTATGATACTGGCCATTAATGAGTATTTTGGTACTTTGCAAGCTTAAAGCCTGCAACTTCATAAGAAAAAATGTGATCTGCAGGAATCCTACAAAGTTCTCTTGCAACCCTCATTTAGAAAAGGTCATTCATCAGCAATTTTAATTAATTGATAATTTTCACATTTTTTATACATTAAAATCAGTTTATAGTCCAACAACAGTGTGAGATCCGGAATTTTTACCGACTATTTGCCGATTAATTGTCCCGTATTTGCCTAAAAGCTAATTAAATTTTCCTTTAACTTAAAGTGAAACCTAACGGGGAAAAAAACTTTTCGTTTATGTTCAACATAAACATCCGTTCAATTCGAAACTAATCCTGCATTCCAACTCCAAAGTTGATAGTTAGCATGGTCCCGGGAACAACTCTGACCCATCTGCTTACCTTTTACCTCACAACAATCAATCACATGACCATTCTCCCACGCTGATCTTATAAAAACCCCTTCCTTCCCCTTCTCGGGGGAGTAGTTCCAGAGCAGGTGCCAGGAGCCGATAACTTTAAAAATAGTGTTCTTTTTAATCAGTGAACTTTCCTAAATCAACGATTCAAATTTTTAACCAGTGAACTCTCCTAATCAGTGAAGTTTTGACCAGTGAATTTTCCTAATTCAAAGAGTGGATAATTTTCCTTAGGGGATAACAAATCAAGAGGTATGGATCCAATTATTGTAAGCTCTCTCTCGGTCTCTTCGTGTTTTAGGGACGCGAACTAGACGATGTACTACCCGAAACTTGCTTTAATAAATTGTTAATTTTCTTATGTTACATTTGGCCTACTCATTTACTCGTATATCGCCTGTCGTCTCACCGACGCACTCCTCCCTCTGCCACTCGACTCGAAACGTTAAAGCCTGTTACTGCGGGAAAGGGACTCTTTCCACCCATCCTGACCGTGAAAGGGTTTAACAACCTGTTGCCGGATCGGGAGACTACCCTCCCTTCCGGTGGTTTCACAACAGCATAGAATTTGAAGGTCATTAGCCATGCTGGAATTGACAAATATCACCAGATGCAAAAGACTACACCAGTCAATTAAAATTTAAAATTGAAAAATAACTTGTCCCAATGCATAACCCACACAAACATGAGTTATCTACACAAAGTTATTGTACGTTGTCCCAGATCTATCCAGGTTCCATCACTCACCACCCAGATAACTTCATTGTGGTCCTGGTTGAACCCATGATGAGTGTCATTAAAAGACTATCCAGATATAGTGCCCATAAGGCAGATGAAAAACTAATGGATATTCTGATTTTATTCACTACAATATTAAAAGCACAAGATAAAAGGATAAATGAGTAATGTGTTATTAGTTATATTTAATATTTATAATAATAATTCACCCAGAATTGATTACCCGTTGTTTTTTGCACTATCATTTTTAACAGCAGCTACCATTTAAATGACGTAAAATAAATTCCAGCAACTGAAACTACTTACTGCAAGCAAACAATAATTAAAACTAATTTTAATTTTCTAAAAATGCATTCTATCATTTTCTATTTCTATGTGGAACATTACTCCATAATAATGAATGCCTTTTGTTATTTCCCATCTTTATGTATTTTCCTTGCTGTACACATCATTTTTCTACTTCCATTACTTACCGATGATATTAATTTCTAGTGTAAATTAATATGGATATGGAAATAAAGCATACGCTATGCTATAATATTCTACATAGAAAAAAAAATTTGACGTTTAACATTTAAAGCAATGATTAAGATTGATAGTAACAGACAGTAGCTTGAAAATGCCTATTTGGTTGAAGATAATGATAACTACAATCAAAACTGATTGCCGTAAACAAATTTTTATAAGTGTATTTTCCATTGAGTTTAATATTTACAATTTTTTAGTTATCAATTCAATCATAAATCTTAATTAAGAGATACGTTTCTTAAAATAAGTTATCTAAAGCTATAAAGTAATGATTCTCAACCTTTCTGAGATCCTGGAACACATTTAATCATTTGGTTCAGTGTTTTCTAGTTTCTGTACAACACTGGAAGGTTTACATTGACACACTGATTCTACGTAATAAGAACCACAGAAATGTCCTATAATTTGATAGTTATCGGTAGTTTATTATGGGTCACCGATAAACCAATGTACAAAATCTTGAATTTTAGCCAAACCTCCATAACTTGAAACTTTTTAACTCAAAGTCTGAATTTTTCCCCCAGACCAATTCTAGTTAACCAGGTTTCACCGTATTTAAAAATTGATAAGCAATTCCATGTTTACCATCCTCACAAAACAATAGAATTAAATATGAACATAGAATTGTCTACTAACATTGTAGTATAACGTAAAAAATTTGCAATGAAAACTAAAATGTTTTGTGGAACATTTGAGGCAAGTTTGTGGAACATCAGTTGAGAATCATTGCTATAAACAATACTTATCATAATAAATAACTTTAATATATTTCATTGCTTTTATATACAAACCTTTATCATTTTCAATTACATTCTTTAATGGTAATTTTGGAGTAATTTTTACACAGTTTTTGAAAGAATCAGATGACTGATTTGAACAAGATGTACTAGAAGTAGAAACAGAATGATCTAGAGATTCGATATAATTCTTGGCATTTGTTGCGAGCTTCTTTCTTCTTTGAGACTACATTCAACAAAAAATTTTTATTGTCAGTAAGTTTAAAAAGTAATTTTACTATAATTTATTGATTTTGTAATTTAAAACATCACTAAATTATGATTTATACAAAAAATTTCACTATATTTATGCTTGATCCATTATGAAACTCTCATTAGTAAGATAGGGAGTAAGGACATTAACCATATTACTAATGAAAATGCATGAAGATCCAGTTCAGATTTAAACTCAGATCTCTCGATGCAGTAGAATATTACATCGTCCAGCATTAATGAACGATGTTCAAATAAGTACGAACTTATTTGAACATCGTTCGTTAATGGCTTTCGTTAACGGCATTCGTTAAATTCAAAGGCATGCGCGACATAGAATTTTAAAAGAACTATTCGATCGCAAGAACGAAATTATTTGAACAACATTCGTCAATCGAATTTTACGAGCTAAAACCTGATGAAGAGCCCAGAAGGGGTTCGAAAACGTTTGTTTTTATGATTAGTCGATCGTTCCACATCGTAAATTGGTTCAGTGTTTGTGTTTAATGTTCTACAGAGTTAGACAAAATGATATAAACATCAGTGACATCAATCAGTGAGTACTTTGGGCCAATGGTAAAATATATTTTATTGATTACAGGAGCAAATATGCATTTCAAGCATTTCCATCTCTCATTAGTCCTTCCATTTATAAATATGATAGTAACAAAATGGTATTATATTATTACATTTATCCTCAATTAAAAAGGTCTTCAAATACCAAATATCTGTTGATAGTCTACTCAGTTAATTTTCCATTGTCTTTGTGTTCTTGGGATATTTGCTTCACTTTGAATTCATTGTTGTTTTCATAGCTTCTTGTTCATAAAAATGTAATAGTATGTCTAGTTTCTGGGTACAAATTCACTGAGTTCAGCTTTAATAAAGTTTCTTTAGTATTAACACAATAAAAAAGTACTTTTGACGAGTGTATAACCATCGTCTTCAGGCGAAAAGAACAAGTTTTTAACAAAATGAACGTGCAGGATGTTCCAAAAGAACATAATATTTAAATTCAAACAGGCGTCCGGAAATTCCGTTACAAACGTGCGAATAATTTTTGATATTTCGAATCTTTATATTTTACGATGCTAGCGATGCATGCGTGGAGATGCTACCGCGTTGTTGATACGATGTTGGGCGCGAGGTTTTTTTTTATTGTGTTAATACTAAAGAAACTTTATTAACGCTGAATTCAGTGAATTTGTACCCAGAAACTAGACAAATATTGGTGTGAGTTTTTAAATTTATTTTTATGTAATAGTATGTCATTTTATTACCATATATTTGTAAATAGAAGAAATGATAAGGGATGGATACACTTGAAATGCATTTCCAGTCCTGTAATCCATAAAGTGTATTTTACCATTGCTCTCAATTTCTAAATGTTGTGATAAGTTCTAAGAAATGTTATGCTTAATTGGAATTACTGTGTAGTATTATAAGAACAGGAAGCTATGAAAACTATATATATATATAAATAGAAAAAAGTATTTTATACTGTTTTCTTCCTTAAAAATTCTTCTTCAATGGATTTGTTATAATAACTTCCACAACCATGAAAATGAATCATCTGAACCAGAAGAATATGTAAACGAAACTTTGTGAAATTAAATATTATTATATGTGCAAAAATAAACTAATTATTTAAAATTATTGCTATAGAAAATCTTTAATAAAAGAAAAAATATCAAGGAAACAGAAAGCAAATATATATTTAACAACTGGCTTTGAAAATCTGCTTACTGATCAGTAAACAGCTTTCATATTTTGCTGTATATTCACATTTTGAGATGAAGTGGTTGCTGTTTACCAATCATAAAATCTGTGATCAATAAGCAGCATCCATTTTAGAGTCTAATGTCCAGGTCGTCTATCCATTCCAGTGCTTCCCTATTACACTGTTGAATATCCAGAAATTCTCCGCCAAAGAATCGCAGAGGGAGTCTTGAATTATATGCTTAATAGTTTGAATTCGACCGCAGTTGCAGCATGCACTCCTAAAGTCCTGCTAAGCTGCCTCGTTGGGGTGGGGAGGTGACCCTGGGCAAGTTGGGCAATGTACGTCGGGAATATATTTTATATTCCTGATAAGGTCTCCCAAGGAGTGAAGTCCTTTCCAATATGCCCAGCTAAATGCTAGCATGCAAAGCAGTGTCTGTTTCCCATGTTAAAGGTGGCTGACTCCATGTCAGGAGTGACCCACTTTCCGAGTATGACGGTAGCTGACATGTGCACTCAGGCCAAGTCTTTGAATAATACCATCACTTGGTTGCCAAATATCTTTGGATATCCTGGCTTGTACAGCATTAACAGTTAAAAAAACTAGGTGATTTATTTAGAACAAAGTTAATAACTCAATTAAATATTTTAATAGTTATGAAAATTTATAACTTTTTCAAATTTTTTATAGAAAATAACATACAATCATTACTAATCATCATAAATTAAAAGTTTAAATTACTAACCTTTAAACATTCTCCATTTTCATTTTTAAAAATCAGTTTTTCACAAACAACTCTACATTCTAACTTTAATTTTGGATCATTCGTGAAATCGAATTTGATGTTTCTTTTTGAATTTCTTCCAAAATTGAATTTCATTTTCTTTGATTTAAAACCTAAACATCAGAAGAAAAACTGATCAATAATTGTGATCAAAACAATAAGACTTATTCAATTTTTCCATTATAATATATAAAAGACTTTAAATATATATATAGAAACTTTGTATATATATGTAAGCTAAGTCCTTTTTTGTCAAGTTTTAGGAATTACATGCAACATGTTTCAAATCTGTTCCACTATGAAAAAAACAATTTTAGTAAAATTTCTTTGTTTCGAATAATATTTAGGGTTGCTCTCTGCTACCATGATCTAAAAAACAGCAATATGTCACAACGCAAGGCATAGGAATACTCATAAATATAAATATCTTTACTAAACCCGATACATAGCAGTAACACCTTCAACTGCCGTAAACCATCAGGCTAAAATCTGGCAATAATAATTATAAATTACTAATAAATTTGGCCATGGAGGGAGGCTTAAGCGGCAGTTGTGGGTTCGAGTCCCGCTGCGGGCCGATTCTTTTCTTCCAGTTTATTTAATTAAATTGTAATTACTAAATTTAATACTAGATGGAACCTAATGCCTTCCTCCAGGGCCAAATTTATTACTAATTTATAATTATTATTGCCAAATTACAGCCCGATGGTTTACGGCAGTTGAAGGTTTTATAGGAACTCTCACTACTGAAATAGAAAGACTATGTAAGTATAGCAGTTTTCCAGTTTGTAGTAATATTTTATACAGAAAATTGTTATGTTCAAAAGACTTAGGCAAGTTTCCATTTTGTAGAAGTTCCTATTTAGACNTGCCTTCCTCCAGGGCCAAATTTATTACTAATTTATAATTATTATTGCCAAATTATAGCCCGATGGTTTACGGCAGTTGAAGGTTTTATAGGAACACTCACTACTGAAATAGAAAGACTATGTAAGTATAGCAGTTTTCCAGTCTGTAGTAATATTTTATACAGAAAATTGTTATGTTCAATAACTAAGGCAAGTTTCCATTTTGTAGAAGTTCCTTTTTAGACAGTTTTACTTTATACTATCATCTCTGATTCAAACTGGTTTTTTTAAGCCGAAAATTTTTAAAATTAATATTAACTTTCCTATCAATATTATGAGAAAAGCAGAGATTAGAATATCTTTAGTTTCATATATACAGTAAAAAATAATTACTTTGGGAGTCACATATATACTGAGAACAACTGAATGGACAAGTAAATATGACTACAATTAGTAAACACACTGGTTTTACTAACTCTCAAAGAACATGCTTAAAAAATTAAAATGTAGATATACAAATTGAAGATTTATTAATTAAATACTACTTATAATTATAAGCAATAATCTTCACGAGGAAGCATATAAAAAAGAAAAGAGAGAGTCGTAACGACTTCTTGGAAAAGAAGAAAAAAAGCATGAATGTTAGAAGTATGTAACAGTGTAAAATAAATGACTTTTATATATGTTCCCAGACAACTAGTTCGGAATTAATGACATATCTGAAATAAGAAAGGCCAGCATTTTACTACTATACTGTAAACAAATATAATTAATCTCTTCGTAGACTGCATACCATAACAAGGATACACTATTCAAAAACCTTATAAACTGCAGCCAAATTTATTATCAATTTCAAACGTTTTCGGTCATCTTTAATGACCTTTATCAAGAATAAACGAAAATCGAATGCTGACTGATTTGTATTAACGATAAATGCATTTAATAGTATAATTAAACAACAGTGTTTTGAATGCCAGTTGTTTAATATAATTAAACAACTGGCATTCAAAACACTATTTAAAAATTACAAAGATAACTAATAGCAAATACTTATTATCAGCCACGTATTAAGGTTAAAAATCACAGCTTACTTACATGAAGATAATGATCAAGGAAACAGAAAGTGCTGTAGCAGACAATAGAAACAGTAAAGGTGAATTACAATGAAAAAATAGAGAAGACAGAAATATGTGCTGTGATAAGATAAAACTGAACCTGTCTATCTCAAATCTCATGGAAACAAGAAAAATATTCAAGATATAGAGGTTCCTACACAGTAAAGAGTAATAGGGTTAATTGGAAGTATGGTTTTTTAATAACATAACAAGTATAGAACATATCTTATTAGGTATAAATAAAACATTTTTGACATATCTTAATAGAAATAGTTTGTCAATAATTTCTAATGCCTGACTTTTTTCAACCAATAAGACAAAAACCCAAATTTTAGCCTTAAACCACCAGTGGCTGACTGGATAAAACCATTGAACACTGATAATTGGTCATGGGTTCACACCTTGCCAACGGGCTGACATATGAAGTTTTCTGATTACACTCACATTTTTAGCATCAAAATAGAGGCCAGTTTCCCATAGAAAGTCCTCAAAGAAGCAACCCTTCAATAGATCACCCGTGTGTCAATTTGCTGTAAACAAACAAATCAAACCAATCTTGTAGTCAATCGGAGAAAAGCAGTATTAATTGAAAAATATTACTGTATTGCAAGAGATATTTCTCAACTACAATTTATGCTATCAAAATGTAGTTGCTGAGCTTTGCTTTTAAAGCTCAGCAACTACATTTTGATAGCATAAATTGAAA
This sequence comes from Centruroides sculpturatus, assembly GCF_000671375.1. Taxonomy (NCBI): domain Eukaryota; kingdom Metazoa; phylum Arthropoda; class Arachnida; order Scorpiones; family Buthidae; genus Centruroides; species Centruroides sculpturatus. Next base: position 451,894 of record NW_019384842.1, read on the forward strand.
TTTTAATTGACACATCAATCCATGATTTGAAATATAGAGGTTTTAATTAAGAAAATATTATTTGGGATAAACATGATATTGAATTTAAGCTGAAAATTCAGGAAAAAATCAAAATCAAGAGGTTTTTTATACAAATACATTCAAGATAGACAGGTTCAACTATATCTGGTAGAGAAGAGTTTAATGCCACTAAGATTTAAAGCCAATTTGGATCAAGTTTGCAGTAGTCTGCCCCATCGTATTCAATGGTAAGTAACTTTGCTGAGAAAGTGTGAAAGATGGCAGTCACAGCAGATGACCACAACCACTGTTAGGGTGAGACTATGCAGACGCGAATATAGAGCGAGTGAGAGGTTGTGAGCGATTTAGTTTTCACAAAGGAAAACCATGCACAAATGAGAAGCAAGAAATAATTATCGCTAACGAGAGCAAATTTCTGGTTCTTGCACATATCTGACAGGTTTTGATATTTATCACGTCTCGCCTCTTCTCGCCACATATTCTCGCTCGCTCGGAAAATTCGCTTGCTCGCGTCTGCATAGTCGCACCCTTACCTCAGAAAATAAACAATATCCATGACATAATGCTGGCTAATCACCACTTGAAAGTTTGCGAGATTGCTAAGGTCATGGACACATCTGCTGACTGAGTGTACAAAATCCTAATCCAAGAACTAGGAATGTTGATTTTTGTTACTTGTGCATTTTTGATTCATCTGTATAAATAAGTTTCAACTCTGATTACATCTAAAGCTTATTAATTAATTAATGTTCTGAAAACATATTTTATTCATAATATATACTATAATGTTAAATTAAATATAAAATTAAAAACTGAATAAAAGAAGGATCAATTAGCTTCTATTAAAATGGACTTGCAGATTATCCACTTTTTTTGTAACATAGCATTTATCTGGAACTGGATTGTATATAATAATCATTTCATTAATAAGCTGCAGGTAATACTGATTAGATGCCTCATGTGATATGCGCTGTTTTGTTAACTTCTTTCCTGTTCTGTGAGCAGCTGTAGTATGTTTTTTTTTTTATAAGTATATGATATAACTAGCTGTTACCTGTGATTTCGCCCATTTATGTTTATATTTCAACAACCTTAGTAATTATTATATAACACCTACCGCTGAGAATGATGATAATTGCTGAGAATCAAACTAACTGTTTTCAATTTCATCAATTTTCTGAAATGTTTACAATTGTTCTATAATCGAACCAGTATGCAATAACAAATTCAAATTTAAAACAATTTGAACATTTGGTTAAAAAATCTAAATATATAAAAATATTTATAACAATGTCTGAAGTGTTATCAATTTAATACACCTAAGTACTCAATGAAGACTAAATGTAGCGGAAAACAAAAAATTGCATCTAAAATAGTACAGTAGAAGTTGTTCTTCAGGTTAAGCCTTAATACTCTCCCTCTCCCCTCGCAGAGGAATTTTGAAAAATCCCTTCTTAGTGTGTATTTTCACGATGTACCCTAACTGTTTACCAAATTTCACCTCTTTGGGCCGATTGCAGAGACAGCGTTTACGTTAAACGACGTTTATCAACAGAACGGCCTACAGACGTTGGCTGGCTGAACCGCGGTTTAAAATGCGTTGCAAAGACGACGATCATCTATTTCTGACCATTCTCTAAACAAACTTCGGCAAAACATTGGCTCTTNTCAAGATAGACAGGTTCAACTATATCTGGTAGAGAAGAGTTTAATGCCACTAAGATTTAAAGCCAATTTGGATCAAGTTTGCAGTAGTCTGCCCCATCGTATTCAATGGTAAGTAACTTTGCTGAGAAAGTGTGAAAGATGGCAGTCACAGCAGATGACCACAACCACTGTTAGGGTGAGACTATGCAGACGCGAATATAGAGCGAGTGAGAGGTTGTGAGCGATTTAGTTTTCACAAAGGAAAACCATGCACAAATGAGAAGCAAGAAATAATTATCGCTAACGAGAGCAAATTTCTGGTTCTTGCACATATCTGACAGGTTTTGATATTTATCACGTCTCGCCTCTTCTCGCCACATATTCTCGCTCGCTCGGAAAATTCGCTTGCTCGCGTCTGCATAGTCGCACCCTTACCTCAGAAAATAAACAATATCCATGACATAATGCTGGCTAATCACCACTTGAAAGTTTGCGAGATTGCTAAGGTCATGGACACATCTGCTGACTGAGTGTACAAAATCCTAATCCAAGAACTAGGAATGTTGATTTTTGTTACTTGTGCATTTTTGATTCATCTGTATAAATAAGTTTCAACTCTGATTACATCTAAAGCTTATTAATTAATTAATGTTCTGAAAACATATTTTATTCATAATATATACTATAATGTTAAATTAAATATAAAATTAAAAACTGAATAAAAGAAGGATCAATTAGCTTCTATTAAAATGGACTTGCAGATTATCCACTTTTTTTGTAACATAGCATTTATCTGGAACTGGATTGTATATAATAATCATTTCATTAATAAGCTGCAGGTAATACTGATTAGATGCCTCATGTGATATGCGCTGTTTTGTTAACTTCTTTCCTGTTCTGTGAGCAGCTGTAGTATGTTTTTTTTTTTATAAGTATATGATATAACTAGCTGTTACCTGTGATTTCGCCCATTTATGTTTATATTTCAACAACCTTAGTAATTATTATATAACACCTACCGCTGAGAATGATGATAATTGCTGAGAATCAAACTAACTGTTTTCAATTTCATCAATTTTCTGAAATGTTTACAATNAAGTCTTCACCCATTTGAATATCGATATTGGAACATTTAAAACAAATTTAAAGTATTTAATTTTGTTGTTTTTGCTCCGAGCAATTAATTAATGAATAATTTTGTCGATTCGTACCGTTTACAGCATTTATCAAAGGAACGATATCTGTTTTTATCTAAACTTTTCTACGAACAAAGCTACCACTCGAATCGAAAAGCCCTCTAAACCTGCTATCGAGGGAGTCTAGAAAGTAGGTCAAATAACTTGTTTCTAGTCGCTGTCTGCATTGTGGCAGGCGAGAAACGCCGTCTCTGCAATGAAATTTTTCTGAACAGCGGTCTACCCGATCTATAAACCAGCCGTCGGCCTCTAAACGTTGTCTCTGCAATCGGCCCTTTAGGTTCAGCGGTTTGCTCTGGGCAATGATGAATCAATTAGTCAGTAGGTCAGGACAAGTCATTTTATATTTAGATAAATTAATGCAGTGCTTCACAACGTTTTTGGATTAGTGACAAACTTTGAATTTAACACAATTTCTATGACACACCACAACTTTTAAAACATATTATGGTTGATTATAAAAAATTTTAATGGGATTTAGCATTGATCTTTAAGCTAGTAAGCCACAACATTTATAGAAGCTTCGAAGAGTCAGTATGTCGACATAGGCATATACGCACCAACTTTTCGATAGGCTAATTCTGCAAAATCAGTATTTTAGCGAATATGCCCTTTTCCCTTAGATCAGCCAGGAGTAAAAAGGCAAAAGACAGATGAAATTTTACAAATGAGCGTATTCAAAATTCTAAAAACTAATATTTCCACAACACTCAGTCGAGAAACACCAAATTAACATATTACATTCTTATCTATTCTGTACTGCAGTTGGGACTTTATCAAAAGAAACCAACATTCTACGCGTGACCTTTAACGAGATACGGTCCCCACCAAATCCCGCTCGTTAACGGAGCACGCACCACAGCTCTATTCACTCCCCGAAGCAGTCCGTCCGATGGCATTCCTCGTGTTTTACCAGCCTTTAGCCATCTCTATTAAAGTGGAAAACGGTTGATTTTTAGCATTATTTCAAGAAATAGCTTCAGATTTTTTTCTTTTAAATTTTAAACCAATTTTAAGGTTCTTCAAAATTTTAGAGAGACTGATTTCAGGGGCTACATCTAGCAAAGGATCACATTTAGAGGCGTGGTTCCTTTGACATTTTTGCTCTACAGCTCATTTGGCTCAATTCACAGCTTGAATTGAGTCAAAAACTCTATTTTTATTGCAAGTAATAACACTACTATCACTTATTCAAGGGAAAATACATGGTGAATCATTAAACCATGAATCAAACGACCTTGAACTGTCTACTTCGCGCTTATCTAACGAACACGTGCGCAGCCATGCCTAAATTTACTGAAATAATATTCACTATCGGCGACCTCAGAACACCTAACATATTATTCAATAAACAATAGCCTCAGTTAAATCACACACGAGATCATTACTGATGCAAGTCACGGGTTCGGATCCCATCCGGATCCTGAATATAAGCCTCTACCCTTACTTCTTACTGTTAATCGGTTACGTAAATTGTAGAATAATCTTCTTATTTTCAATGTTACTTACTTATTAACGCTCCCAGAACTCATTTAGAAACACAAATGTGTAATTTACTGTCTCGCTGTTTACCAATCGACATGTTCTACGACGTCACACTCCAGCGACCTCTTACCTAACGCAGTATTATCACGAATTAATATTATTATTACATATAAAAATATTTTCCGTTTTAAAATTGAATAAATTATACATAATACTTTTTAATTTGGCAACAGTAATAACGAACCTTTCAAAATTCCCGTATTTTTCTTCGATAATTAAGTACATCTACGTCAGCGACCTCTCTAAAAAAAAAAATGACGTTTTATTCTTGTAATTACTACAATCGAACCTAATGCGGAGATGAGTCGAACTGCTTTCGGCTTCGTTTAATACTTTAGTTGTTAATTATAAAATAATTTATTCTCAAATTTATATTACGAACAAAATTAGTTATATAGTTTTTTGTATTTTTGAAATTTTTCATGTAAAATGTTATAAAATGTAGAAATGGTTAAAAGTTATATATATGTTCTAAAGAGTCCGGATTCCATTTTCTAGAATTTATTTTTTATGTAGGACAATGCATAATGTAGGATAAATTTTGTATGTGGAACAAATCGACAAATAAAAAATGGATGATTAATAATACAAAATTAATTTTATTAATAATAAAAAATTATGATTTATTTTGGATATATTTAGGTAACAATAGGCTACTTTAACGCTACATAATTTATGTACCGGTAATTATTATCATTAATTCATTATAACGTCATATTTACAGATACATATTCTTTATTCATTACGTCTGAACTTATACAGTATATATATATATATATATATATATATATTTTTTTTTTCATTCTTCGCACATTTCAATAGTTATACATCATTCCGTACCTTTTCAACAATCGTACGCGACTGCTTTTACAATTGACGCTTTTTTTAAAACTCTTTCCGCCCTGTGGGCACTAAGAGGGCCTCCTTTTGCAAGCCCATTATGGGTTCTTCCAGGCCCACAATGGGGCTGCCGGGTGGTAAGGGACGGGGCCCGACATATCCGAACGAACCACTCCCCGAAAAATTCCTGGGAATTTTTCGACCTGTTCGGAATCGAACCCGGGTCCCCCAGAGCGGTAGGCTGCCATCCAGCCGCTTACAATTGACACTTATAAGTAATTCTGCTTTGATAAGTTCAGCGAAATCCGATAGAGATTATAATGCTTCCCATGTTACGAAAATTGAAAGTATTATTTTAAAGGAAGATTTTTAGCGTTTACAAAATCTTATACATGCATTCAGAAACTAATTAAATGTTTAATACGGCGCGAGCCTACGATCGAACCCCCAGTATTAAAATAAAAACGGTTTGGTTACTGGTGAGCCACATCGAATCGAAATATATCTAAAAAATTTAGGGTGCAGTGAGCCGCATAAAAATATTAAGTAAGCCACAATGTGGCTAGGGAACAGCGGGTTGAACATTCCTGCTTTATTCGGTTGATTTTCATTCCGCCAAATTTCATTAACGTTTTCTCTTATTTTTCTCTTCGTGTATTCTCTCCCGCACTAACAATATAATCGCCTTTATTCTTTTATTTATTGCAGAAAAAGAACTGCTTGACATTTTAATACGAAAAGTAGCTAAAAATCCGTAAATACTCTGAAGTAGAACGTAAACTGTCGGTAAACTCACAAAAGTAGTCAAAAATAATCTATTGTAGTTTATTGGTTTATTATAGGGTCAGGTGTTTTCGAGTTGCAACTCCAACGAACAATGTGATCACGATTACACTCGCGCTTGTTACAGTAACAATCGCCTGCGCGACTGGAAATCGCTAGGCGTGACCACTGCTTAATTAAGAAAAAATTTGACTGTTGTCTAAATTGTCAGAAATGCAATTTGCTTTTTATATCTCAGATATGTTTTTATAGATTTAATATGTACTGTACAGTCGAACCCTCCTATAACACTGTTGATAATTCCGTTTTATATGAATTCCATGTTGTACGAGTCACTTAGATTTTACCGGGCTGTGACCGGTTCAAGTCTTTGTAAAATCTAAGTGACTCGTACAACATAAAATTCATATAAAACGGAATTATAAACAGTGTTATAGGGGTCGACTCTAATAGATCAAGTGTAGATCATAAATATACATTTAAACCAAACTTGGATTATGTTTTTTGAGGCCCTAGACGCAATTTTGTAATCAGGGTCTTTATGTAAAAGAGGTTTATCGCATTAAAAAAACAATAAAATCTTTATATAATAACTATAATTTCTGTTTATAATATACAATTTTTAAACGTTTACTAAATTTTTCAGGCATATTATCTTATTGCTATATAATTTTTTAGGGTCCTGGAGACAGAGATGGCGAAGGCGCGTGTCTTATGCTCTTATTAGGTAATCCATAACTGTCTATTTCCATTGTAGGTACAGTACATATCTACTTATACAAGCTTCAAGTTATTAAGAATTATAGAGTTAAGTTATTTTCGCAATTATACGCAATAAATCTCAGAAACCAAAGTATAAATATTAATAAATTAATAAATTTCGTGTTGAACTTTTGCACATAAAAGGAATTTTGTTTGTCTTCTTAAAACGCTTGAGGTAATAAATAAAGGCTTTTACTAAAAGGTAATTTCGCTGTTTGTACACTGAATTCTGTCAGTGTTATTAGGAATATTTTTAGCTTCTATACTTTATTATTGAAAATTAATAAAGAATAATGATTTTTCTGAATAATTCATATCATGTAATGGCTTGTTATCTAACACGAATAATGATTCTGACAAAAATTTGGAATTTATAAAAGGAAAGCTGCTTTACAATTAGCTCAATAAACAAAAGCTCCTTTAATAATTGCTCAATCAATCGCACGTGTACAATATTTACACATATATGTAAATGGTAAATTACGCATAATCTATTATAGCTGTCTGATATCAAGTGATGTAGTTGCTCTTACAATAATATCCGAAAGACAACATACGTAAATTTAATATTAAAAACATTCAAAAATTAATAAGAATTATAAATATTTTTCATATTTCACTAACGTTTTCGAGGAAAAACATGAAGCATTGTCCATTATACTTATATGGTCCTATCTTCTCTACAGTAAAAGCATACGGAATAGATTTACTCGATACTTGCCAATGCGTAAAGAGAGAGAACAAGAGAAAAAGAAAACGTTCTTCCTCAATTTATTTCAAATTTTATGCGAATTTTGTTGAAACATATCTTTGGTTGAATACTGTCAAATTCATATTACATGTGTTAATGCCAGATTATTATTGCTTTCGAGTGATGAAGATGTATAAAGAGAATGAGACCCTAGCTTCGATAATTCTTGTATTTTTTTCTACATATATTTCTCTACAATTTAGCATCTTAAAAAGAAGAAAGTTGAATTTGCATTACTCGAAATATAGTTACGAAGAAGAATACAAAATTGCAAACCGTATAGAAATGACATTAGTTGCATATATAAGTCTGGCCTTTTTCGTTTCGTTGGTAATGTCTTTAATGGCTTCTTTTTCGATGTATTCGTCAATAAAAAAACTGAATGGAAGCGATTTTGAAGCAGTTACATGTTCTGTTAATGGAGCAATATATTATATATATGCAGTAGGACAAATTCTATGTCTTCTACTATATTCGGCTTATGTATATTTGTTTGGTCGAAGAGGTTGGAAAATTTATCCGAAGAATTAAGAAAGACAAAGGTTACAATGGGCATGTTGGCAAACTGGTTACAAATCATTATGAACAAACACACAGAATTATGGGAAGTTTACCAAATGTTCAGCGAAACATTTTACTGGCTGGTTCCATTAGTTTATACTTGTTTACTATATCTCAATTGCTTTTTTAGTTACGGCGCTATTTTTGGACACATGAATTCTAATATTAAAATAATCATTATTATCGTTTCTTTACTGTTTAATGTTGTATTTATTCTGGCAGCCTGGCTACTATCAAAAGCAATGTTAAAGGTGAGTATTAATATTTAATTTATTTGGAAAGTAATGTAATTTGTTAATTTCTGGAAATAAATATCTTTCTGTGATACAAAAATAGTTATTTATAAATTGACATTTTTTAAATTATTATATAAGAATATCATTTTGTATTTGTGCAAGTGACGTTTCTAACAGTTGAAAGTCTACAAATAAGCCACGCGCGAGCGTGAATATTTAGACATAATAATCCTCCTTCTATGCTGTAATTTTAAAAGACAGTTACTTCTTTTAGTTTTACGTTCTAAGCTGTTATAAACAATGGAGGGAAAGTATGGAGATCGTTAAAAAATTAACCCCCAAGATTTTTACATTTTTGTACTCACGGGACCCTAAAACTTCGATAAATATAAAAAAAAATTAAGGTTTTTACTTCATGTTTTCATGTTAGCGTGTGTGTGTTTCTGTGGTTAAGTATCATAACTTTGTTGACCCTGTTTGAAGCTTAAATACTTTCGTGTTTTTTACGGAAGATTTTCGAATGGTTTCAGGTCAGTTTGTTTATTGAGGAATTAAGTCTATCAAATTTTGGTGGTTCATATTCGAGGGAGTGGGGAGACAGAGGGGGATTGTGCGTATACCTAGTAGTTTATGACAATTGTTTAAAAGTGTTATGACAATAGTAGTATTGAAAATTGTTTTTAAAACCCATCCCTACTTCCGAAATTAAGTTTATTGCCATTTTGTGATAAGTAAAAATATAAACATTAAAAAAAATATATAAAAACAGATTGCGCTACCAAATATTTCTGAACAGTTCATAATGGAGTTTTTAATTATTGTACACAATTAAATTCAAGGAAATAACTTAATATAAATGACTACTGAAACTGCCTTGATGTTTAGTGTCATATCTTATAGATCGCGTGAATGACTAAACGTGTAATGCTCATTCATTATTTTCATCGAACAATGGACAACGTTGACATTAGAAACTGAGAAGTATTTTTTTCCGTAGTATTTTTCAATCAATTATTGATTTATCTCTAAATGGAAATGAAAGTAAATTATTTGAAAACAGAGTAAAAGGGTTCACGTGTTAATTTATTAGCACGAAAAATGTCTTTACTATTTATAAATTTTCTTAACATTTCAGATACACGACGATTTCAGTTCAGTTGGTAAAATATTCCCCGCTGATGTACAAGCAGAATTCAAATTCAAGGTAAGCTTAAATACACTTCAATTGNAAACTCATTTCTATACGGTTTGCAATTTTGTATTCTTCTTCGTAACCATATTTCGAGTAATGCAAATTCAACTTTCTTCTTTTTAAGATACTAAATTGTAGAGAAATATATGTAGAAAAGAATAGAAGAATCATCGAAGCTAGGGTGGCATTCTCTTTATACATCTTCATCACTCGAAGGAAATAATAATCTGGCATGAAGATTTGTAACATGAATTTGAATGCATTTAACCAAAGATATGCTTCAAGAAAATTCGCATAAACTTTAAAATAATTTGACGAAAAAAGTTTTCTTTTTCTTTTGTTTTCATACTTCACGCATTGGGAAGTATCGAGAATATCTATTCCGTATGCTTTTAGAGTAGAGAAGATAGGACCATATAAGTATAATGGACAACGCTTCATTTTTTTTTCCGAAAATGTTAGTAAAATGTAAAAAAATCTGCTTACATTCTATTAACTTTAGAAATTTCTAATATTGTCTTCGTTTATGATAACTTTTGTCTTTCAGATATTATTGTAATAGAGATCGTATTATTTTGTATGAGCCAGCTATTTCCGATTATACGTAATTTACCATTTATATAAGTAGGAATGTCGTGCACGTACGACTGTTGAAAAATCAATAATAAATCTGTGGTGTTTGTCTTCATTTTCGATTAATTTTTTTTTCTTAGGCATTAGAGCAACGTTTTTACAACTCTGCGTAACGTATTTTTTAGGTATAGTTGTGACAAATTTTCGTCTCGCTGTTCGAATTATGCGATCATGGAGACTTTCAGACAATACAGTTGTTGTGTCGAATCACTGCATTCCAGAAATGTGTCTGCAGTAACNTTCAACAATCGTACGCAACTGCTTTTACAATTGACGCTTTTTTTAAAACTCTTTCCGCCCTGTGGGCACTAAGAGGGCCTCCTTTTGCAAGCCCATTATGGGTTCTTCCAGGCCCACAATGGGGCTGCCGGGTGGTAAGGGACGGGGCCCGACATATCCGAACGAACCACTCCCCGAAAAATTCCTGGGAATTTTTCGACCTGTTCGGAATCGAACCCGGGTCCCCCAGAGCGGTAGGCTGCCATCCAGCCGCTTACAATTGACACTTATAAGTAATTCTGCTTTGATAAGTTCAGCGAAATCCGATAGAGATTATAATGCTTCCCATGTTACGAAAATTGAAAGTATTATTTTAAAGGAAGATTTTTAGCGTTTACAAAATCTTATACATGCATTCAGAAACTAATTAAATGTTTAATACGGGGGGTTCGGCGCGAGCCTACGATCGAACCCCCAGTATTAAAATAAAAACGGTTTGGTTACTGGTGAGCCACATCGAATCGAAATATATCTAAAAAATTTAGGGTGCAGTGAGCCGCATAAAAATATTAAGTAAGCCACAATGTGGCTAGGGAACAGCGGGTTGAACATTCCTGCTTTATTCGGTTGATTTTCATTCCGCCAAATTTCATTAACGTTTTCTCTTATTTTTCTCTTCGTGTATTCTCTCCCGCACTAACAATATAATCGCCTTTATTCTTTTATTTATTGCAGAAAAAGAACTGCTTGACATTTTAATACGAAAAGTAGCTAAAAATCCGTAAATACTCTGAAGTAGAACGTAAACTGTCGGTAAACTCACAAAAGTAGTCAAAAATAATCTATTGTAGTTTATTGGTTTATTATAGGGTCAGGTGTTTTCGAGTTGCAACTCCAACGAACAATGTGATCACGATTACACTCGCGCTTGTTACAGTAACAATCGCCTGCGCGACTGGAAATCGCTAGGCGTGACCACTGCTTAATTAAGAAAAAATTTGACTGTTGTCTAAATTGTGAGAAATGCAATTTGCTTTTTATATCTCAGATATGTTTTTATAGATTTAATATGTACTGTACAGTCGAACCCTCCTATAACACTGTTGATAATTCCGTTTTATATGAATTCCATGTTGTACGAGTCACTTAGATTTTACCGGGCTGTGACCGGTTCAAGTCTTTGTAAAATCTAAGTGACTCGTACAACATAAAATTCATATAAAACGGAATTATAAACAGTGTTATAGGGGTCGACTGTAATAGATCAAGTGTAGATCATAAATATACATTTAAACCAAACTTGGATTATGTTTTTTGAGGCCCTAGACGCAATTTTGTAATCAGGGTCTTTATGTAAAAGAGGTTTATCGCATTAAAAAAACAATAAAATCTTTATATAATAACTATAATTTCTGTTTATAATATACAATTTTTAAACGTTTACTAAATTTTTCAGGCATATTATCTTATTGCTATATAATTTTTTAGGGTCCTGGAGACAGAGATGGCGAAGGCGCGTGTCTTATGCTCTTATTAGGTAATCCATAACTGTCTATTTCCATTGTAGGTACAGTACATATCTACTTATACAAGCTTCAAGTTATTAAGAATTATAGAGTTAAGTTATTTTCGCAATTATACGCAATAAATCTCAGAAACCAAAGTATAAATATTAATAAATTAATAAATTTCGTGTTGAACTTTTGCACATAAAAGGAATTTTGTTTGTCTTCTTAAAACGCTTGAGGTAATAAATAAAGGCTTTTACTAAAAGGTAATTTCGCTGTTTGTACACTGAATTCTGTCAGTGTTATTAGGAATATTTTTAGCTTCTATACTTTATTATTGAAAATTAATAAAGAATAATGATTTTTCTGAATAATTCATATCATGTAATGGCTTGTTATCTAACACGAATAATGATTCTGACAAAAATTTGGAATTTATAAAAGGAAAGCTGCTTTACAATTAGCTCAATAAACAAAAGCTCCTTTAATAATTGCTCAATCAATCGCACGTGTACAATATTTACACATATATGTAAATGGTAAATTACGCATAATCTATTATAGCTGTCTGATATCAAGTGATGTAGTTGCTCTTACAATAATATCCGAAAGACAACATACGTAAATTTAATATTAAAAACATTCAAAAATTAATAAGAATTATAAATATTTTTCATATTTCACTAACGTTTTCGAGGAAAAACATGAAGCATTGTCCATTATACTTATATGGTCCTATCTTCTCTACAGTAAAAGCATACGGAATAGATTTACTCGATACTTGCCAATGCGTAAAGAGAGAGAACAAGAGAAAAAGAAAACGTTCTTCCTCAATTTATTTCAAATTTTATGCGAATTTTGTTGAAACATATCTTTGGTTGAATACTGTCAAATTCATATTACATGTGTTAATGCCAGATTATTATTGCTTTCGAGTGATGAAGATGTATAAAGAGAATGAGACCCTAGCTTCGATAATTCTTGTATTTTTTTCTACATATATTTCTCTACAATTTAGCATCTTAAAAAGAAGAAAGTTGAATTTGCATTACTCGAAATATAGTTACGAAGAAGAATACAAAATTGCAAACCGTATAGAAATGACATTAGTTGCATATATAAGTCTGGCCTTTTTCGTTTCGTTGGTAATGTCTTTAATGGCTTCTTTTTCGATGTATTCGTCAATAAAAAAACTGAATGGAAGCGATTTTGAAGCAGTTACATGTTCTGTTAATGGAGCAATATATTATATATATGCAGTAGGACAAATTCTATGTCTTCTACTATATTCGGCTTATGTATATTTGTTTGGTCGAAGAGGTTGGAAAATTTATCCGAAGAATTAAGAAAGACAAAGGTTACAATGGGCATGTTGGCAAACTGGTTACAAATCATTATGAACAAACACACAGAATTATGGGAAGTTTACCAAATGTTCAGCGAAACATTTTACTGGCTGGTTCCATTAGTTTATACTTGTTTACTATATCTCAATTGCTTTTTTAGTTACGGCGCTATTTTTGGACACATGAATTCTAATATTAAAATAATCATTATTATCGTTTCTTTACTGTTTAATGTTGTATTTATTCTGGCAGCCTGGCTACTATCAAAAGCAATGTTAAAGGTGAGTATTAATATTTAATTTATTTGGAAAGTAATGTAATTTGTTAATTTCTGGAAATAAATATCTTTCTGTGATACAAAAATAGTTATTTATAAATTGACATTTTTTAAATTATTATATAAGAATATCATTTTGTATTTGTGCAAGTGACGTTTCTAACAGTTGAAAGTCTACAAATAAGCCACGCGCGAGCGTGAATATTTAGACATAATAATCCTCCTTCTATGCTGTAATTTTAAAAGACAGTTACTTCTTTTAGTTTTACGTTCTAAGCTGTTATAAACAATGGAGGGAAAGTATGGAGATCGTTAAAAAATTAACCCCCAAGATTTTTACATTTTTGTACTCACGGGACCCTAAAACTTCGATAAATATAAAAAAAAATTAAGGTTTTTACTTCATGTTTTCATGTTAGCGTGTGTGTGTTTCTGTGGTTAAGTATCATAACTTTGTTGACCCTGTTTGAAGCTTAAATACTTTCGTGTTTTTTACGGAAGATTTTCGAATGGTTTCAGGTCAGTTTGTTTATTGAGGAATTAAGTCTATCAAATTTTGGTGGTTCATATTCGAGGGAGTGGGGAGACAGAGGGGGATTGTGCGTATACCTAGTAGTTTATGACAATTGTTTAAAAGTGTTATGACAATAGTAGTATTGAAAATTGTTTTTAAAACCCATCCCTACTTCCGAAATTAAGTTTATTGCCATTTTGTGATAAGTAAAAATATAAACATTAAAAAAAATATATAAAAACAGATTGCGCTACCAAATATTTCTGAACAGTTCATAATGGAGTTTTTAATTATTGTACACAATTAAATTCAAGGAAATAACTTAATATAAATGACTACTGAAACTGCCTTGATGTTTAGTGTCATATCTTATAGATCGCGTGAATGACTAAACGTGTAATGCTCATTCATTATTTTCATCGAACAATGGACAACGTTGACATTAGAAACTGAGAAGTATTTTTTTCCGTAGTATTTTTCAATCAATTATTGATTTATCTCTAAATGGAAATGAAAGTAAATTATTTGAAAACAGAGTAAAAGGGTTCACGTGTTAATTTATTAGCACGAAAAATGTCTTTACTATTTATAAATTTTCTTAACATTTCAGATACACGACGATTTCAGTTCAGTTGGTAAAATATTCCCCGCTGATGTACAAGCAGAATTCAAATTCAAGGTAAGCTTAAATACACTTCAATTGATACTCTGCGGTGCATTCGTGTTGTGGTGTAATAACGTGTGGCATTTTTGTATAGGTGATTGGTTTTATGAAAAGATTCAAAGGATTGCCAATGGGAATCTCTGTTGCCGATTTCTTTTTTATCAAGAGAAACTTCTTGATAAGAGTAAGTAAGGATTATCATTATTAGTTTATCAGAAATAATTCCTTTCTATTTTTCTTAGGTGGTGAGCGCTCTTTATTCCATCTTCAATTCTATAGTAGAATTAAGCGGTGTAATGAAAAAAAATGTAAAATGTACGAGAAGCTACTTACGAAGTAACGATACTGAAAATTGATGTCAATTTATGAAAAATAAACATTTCCTGATTTAACTAAAGAAATTCACTTAATTAAAATATAAAAATTTTAAATATTGTAATGAAAATGCGACTTTACGTTTGTTGCACTGTTATAATAGAATTTCGTGTTTTCTTCTTTTAACGTATTATAGAAAAAATTATTAATTCTGTTTATATTTACATATCTTTCTGCGATCTTCTTTGTTGGTGGAAAATTAGGGACTGAAATCCGTGCAACACTTCAGAAGCATCCTCTGAAGTCTCTGACACCACTGTCAGTTTGCCGTCTTTCGGGGTGGAGAATTTGTTAAATTTCGTCTCAGTAAGGCTAGGATTGTCTGTGGATGGGTGGTGGTGTTGGAGACAGAGATGACAAGTGTCTTACAAAAACCCGTTTATTGTAACTAAAAGATGCTTACATTTTTGAGTTGTTTTACAACAGTTAATCCGAATGTGCGGTAGTTCATCTCGGCGCTGAGAAACGACTTTTCTCCGTTCCTAAGATAGTCCCAGTTTTTCGAGAAGGGTTCTTGTTCATCCTAGCTTCCCCGGGATGCACAAGAATCATTCTCGTCCATTCCGGGTCGTAGCCCCTGGATGGAAAAGAAGAGTTTTTCCGTTTACAGCGTCAGGGGTAGGTGATGAGGACGTAGCGTTTAGTGCAGCGGATGACACACAGCACAACTTTTGCGACACGCGACTTCGGGATTGTTTTGGAAGAAGACTACTCTTTTTGCCTTGACACACAGGATCTTGTTTACTCTAAACGTTAAGTAAGGACATTGTGTGAGTAATCGGGGCCAATAGGGCGAATGGTTTCCTAAAGACCTCTTTATCGGCAACGGGTTGATTAAACCCGCTCACGGTGTCGGTGTCGTCGCTGAGAGGGATGCTGTCCTCTATTGACGGTGGAGGCGTAACTGACGTTTATCGTATAGCGAATCTAACTGTCGTCTTCAAAGGCCCTGGGATGTTCGTTCTATGAATGTCCGCTAAATATGGGCCGAAGGGTAACTGGTGGGCATAGCTCTGCTTGGATCTCGAGGGATGTTTACTCTGAAGATTGACTAGATTGTTATAATACTGTAACAGTTGTTAATGAAAAGGGTGATATTCAACCCATTTTCTGGGAGATGTTTTTTAATGATCGAGATGGAGAATTAGGCTAAGATTTTCTTTAATTTAGTGCAACCTCCGCTCGGATATCTCACAATTGTATTCTTGATTGTCAGAGATTATATCAATATCCGTCTTTTTATCGCTTATTCCGATTGATCGATCTTCCTCATCCATGCTTTTCGTTTACTAAGCGTAACGGGATTTCTACCTGGGGCGTAAGAGAGGTCAATCTCGAGGATGAAATCGATCTTTCAATCGGAAATGGACGGCATTTTCATTTTACGATTTACGACTGTCTAATATAAACAAAAGGGTGTCCGACTACCAACATTTTTTTAACCTTTCTCTAAATTAACGGATTTTCGCGAATTTCGTGACGGCTCGGACCTGTTCGGGACCTAACATGAATAAGAAATTGCACCTAAATTATATAATGGGTTGTAGGTGTGCTGTTATGCAAGTAATTGTTACAAGGTTAAGGAATGTTTACAGAAAAGTTACGTAATATTTGAAGCTGCACCCGTCATAAAAGAATGATTAATTCATGCTTCTGAAGTGTTGCATGGCATTATTAAAGGATTATTGCACTGTTCTAAAAATTAAACGTGTAGTCAATAAAATAATGTAAAGTTCAATATATTGTGATGTGTATTATTCCTTAGTGCAATAAAGAAGGTCGAAAATATGTATTACGTAGTTTGAAAATGGGTATGTGTGATTGCGTTACAAGGTGTTACAGGAGAATAAAATGGCAGTTGCAAAGTATAACAGTAGTCTAAATTGTTTAGAACTGGCTACTCGCTGTTGTAACGTTTTTTGGTGTTTCACACTGAAACGAATATACAAGTCTAACCAGAAATAAGTTACAATTTTTATAATTCAGTATATTATAAAGAAGAATTGTCTGGCATATTATCGAATTCCTTATAAATACAAATGCTAAATTTTCTCACCAATTAACATATAATAAAAGATCGTCCACGGTTATTATTATTAATATCACAAATAAAAGTGCTTTCTATAAATTATATATAAATTAGGTACTGTACATATAATTATATATTAACTTAATTTATTGTAACTTTATTATAATTATATATATGCTTTCTGCCGCCTGGCAACACGCTACGGAGATTTTAGGCTAGTAAGTTGAGTTTATTATCGTCTGTACAGTATGTAAATTAGGTACCGTAAGTCTAATACAGCACTAATTTTATACATTTCTTGTGAAAGAAACACTTCTTATTCAACGGCCATAAAAATTATTTATATTAATGATGTCTCCAAAGGTCAAGTTATTTTTCTGCGAAAAATTCGTTATTAGAAATCGCGGCCGCCGTTTGATGTGCTGTTCCGCTACAAAAACCAGCTTTAAGCAACGGCGTAGTCGAACAGTACAAACTCAGTAAGTAATCCTATAATTTTTTGTTTATAGCATAGTTTATACAGATTATTCCCAAAAAATTATACGTGTTTTGGAATTGTTGAGTGGAAATAGTCTAGAATCGGTTAATTTTATAGAAGAAAACCTTTCGAACAGCCTTAGTCCGTAAAGTTCCCACCTATCGGGCTGCGATTGGCTCATGTATTTAATTATTCCTACAACTTAAAATTCGATTAGCGTGGAACGTATTTAAGCGTTATAGAGGGGTCTACTGTATATACTTTCCGCCGTCTAGCGCCACGCTACGGAGAGTTTAGGCCAGTAAGTTGTTTACTATCGTCTGTACAGTAGTAAATTAGGTACCGTAAGTCTAATACAGTAGTGTAATTTTATACATTTCTTGTGAAATAAAAATTTCTTATTCAACGGCGATAAAAATTATTTATATTAATGATGTCTCCAAAGTTCAACGAAGTTTTCGCAGAAAAATAACTTATCAGAAATCGCGGCCGCCGTTTGGTGCGCTGCTCCGAAACGAAAACAAGCTTGAGCAATGGCGACGTTGAACGGTGCACACTCGGCAAGTAATCCTAAAATTTTTTTGTTTATAGCATAGTTTATACGGATTATTCCCCAAAAAAATTATACATATTTTGGAAATGTTGAGTCGAATTAGTCTAGAATCGATTAATTTTATGGAAGAAAACCTTTCAAACAGCCGTAGTCCGTAAACTTCACACGTGTCGGGCTGTGATTGGCAAGGACTCGTAAAAAATTAATTCATAAAGAACAAAATGTGTCTACCGTGTTATAGGGGGGTCGACTGTATTTATCGATTATCACATACAAATTANAATTAATATGCCTACTGATCTCGTTACTAAAAATTATTTCGGGAAAGAATATAAAGGTTAATGATAAAAAGGAGGAAACTGAAACAAAAAGGGAGGCTTACAAAAGTAAAATCCCTATATCATATTTTCCGAAACATAAAAACTACCCTGTAATGAACCCGGACAAAATTATGAAGGAGAAACGGAAGAAAACAAAATATATAACTGGAGGAAATAATTAAATAGGAAGTCGCTTATCGATGCAGATATATTGTTGAATCATCATTATTACTTCCCTTCCCGATTAAGAAATACTATTAGCAGTTTCAATAGATTATAAGGAAATTACGAAAACTTGAACTCACCTCTCAAGCTAATAGTAAATCCTATATAAATCATCTCTACGAAGTAATCATTCTAAAATATACAGAAAATAAATTAAGTAGATTATAAGTGTAATACGAATCAGAAAAAGGATCATGTTGCAATTCCTAGAGAATTGAAAATTATCACTTTCCACATTAGTAGATCAAGTTCTTCCCAAAGAAATATCGAAAATGTTGGGCTTATGAAGTTGATTTAGAAATAATGTTAAATAGTACTAAGTGAAGGAATTAATGAATTAGATGATAGAGGTATATTCGTGAGCTAAATCCGAGAAAAAAGAATAATATACATTCTGAAGATAAGGGAGTTCCCCTTTATATTATAACAATTAAAATATTTTCTACAGGTGGAGAACGCTCTCCTGAAATTATAAAGACAAGACGAAGCTCATTTCTCAAGAAAGCTTGCTNTTATACATATTTTGGAAATGTTGAGTCGAATTAGTCTAGAATCGATTAATTTTATGGAAGAAAACCTTTCAAACAGCCGTAGTCCGTAAACTTCACACGTGTCGGGCTGTGATTGGCAAGGACTCGTAAAAAATTAATTCATAAAGAACAAAATGTGTCTACCGTGTTATAGGGGGGTCGACTGTATTTATCGATTATCACATACAAATTAAAACTCGCTATTCTTTCGTCACACCAAACAAGGAAATGTGATATCAGAAGAAACCGTAAAATATGCTCCTGGGTATAAAATGCCACATCTTGGAATTTACAAAAATTGACTTAATTAATACAGTAAACTTTAAAATTACTCTTCGAGTCTATTTTACACAGCAATATTTCATACATGATAATAGAGAGGTCGCGGCCGACGTTTTCCACGCGAAAACGTATACATCATACGTTCAGCGCCGCTTTCCTGTGACTATAGAAGTTCCACAATGATGTTTGGAATGTCGAGCATGATTCCACTGACTATCCAAACACCATTGTGGAACTTCTATACTCACAGGAAAGCGGCGCTGAACGTATGATGTATACGTTTTCGCGTTGAAAACGTCGGCCGCAATTTCTCTATTTACTTTAATGGTAAACTTTGATCTACCCGTGTATCAGAATGGTAACGTGGATATCCAGACCTACCTTCATAAAATTGAACGTACGAGGAGATTCGAAAAACCTTGAATTGCCATAAACATGGTAGATGGAAAAAGAACAATGGATATACTAGAAAAAATTGTAGATTGCTTCAGTAAATCAAATCTAATAATTATACTTGTGATTATCGGCAAACAGATAATAACATTAATGATTTTAGACTGTTCTATCACAGTTTATGGTGAGAAGGTGTCTTTATAGGAGCTGTACAGTGTTTGTTACGGCAAACATTTTTATTTGTAAATAAAATTATATTGACTTTAACGATAACCGTGGCTTACCTTTTCTTATTAGTTAATTTTTTCATGTTTATTTAATGCAGAATGGGGCGCGACTTCTGAACGTACGAGGATCAACTAAATCAGGATGTTTTAAGCAGTTGGAGATCGTTTTCTTTTTCATTCTAACTTTTAAAACCTGCAGCCACATTACTATTGTACTAAAGCTTTTTCTATGCTTACAAATTTAATATCCAATCTAAAGTAGAAAACATTATCACTTATTCGCATGCGGATCTTTGATTATTCAGAAATTATGCCCCGTTTTATTCTACCTTTAGAAATCTACATATATATTTTGTTTTTGTTATTTATATGTTTACGAATTTCTTTCTAGAATCTAAAGATCTGCATTCTTCATTAATGTGGATACAAATCTTTATACGCTAAGGTAACATCAATTATGTTTCAACAAACGGCTGGATATTAGCGAGAGTCTACTGAAATCTGATTACAACTATTTCCAATTATTCAATAAAAGCTATTAACATGGCAATTTAATGATTAACTTCAGCATTTGTAAAAAAAATTCGCTGATATGCCAGGCAATATTTCTTTAGAATATACTAAACAATGAAAACTGTAACTTATTTCGTTTCAGTGGGGAACACTAAAACATGTTACGACAGAGAGTAGCCAGTTTTAAACAATTTAGCCTTTTGTTATACTTTGCAAACATCATCTTATTCTACTGAAACATCCCGTAACGCCATCACACATACCCATAACAAACAATGAAACAAATATCCTCGATCCCATTAATTGTAATAAAGAATAATACACAACACAGTATATTGGAATTTAAATCATTTTATTAACTATACGTGTAACTTACAGAACAGTGCAGTAAAATACTCCTGAACGTAGTAACTATTACTTGCATAACAACACACAATCGGTTACGTAATTTACGCGCAATTTCTTAATTTCATCGCTTGTTCTCGGAACTTAAGTTTTTTTTATTACTTTAATTTATTATTATTACAATAAAAATAACTAAACGTAAATTTAAATGCGTTGTGATGTTTTCTGTGTGAAGTGAGTCTTTAAGCTGTGATGTAACATATTCGGTGCGGTAACGAATTTAACTGATCATTTAATATAATTAGTTGAGTTCAGTAAACATTTCTCTAAATTCGATGTAACAAGATCGTGGGTACGTATGTAGATATAAAAGTAATTAATAATTTTCTACAAAATACGTTCACAGAAAAAATACGAAATTCTAATACAGCACTGCAAAAAACGTAAGTGGCATTTTGTTTCTAAGATTTAAAGTTTCTTCTCAGAGAAAATATCAGTTTCAATAATTAAATATATTTTTCGCAATTACCCAAATTAATATATATTGTAATTATCAAGATATGCAAAGATTATTTCTATAAACCTTGCGTCAGAATTGCATTGTGTGTAACAGCACAGGACTAAAGAGAAGACCAATATTTTGTTAGTTCTTCTGTTGGTGCTGTTGGTCCACTGCGCTGTGTATCAGTGTTTGTTTTGGTTTGTGTAAGAGTTTTTCATTGTTTTTAAATAATTTGTTTTGTCGATTTCATAGTAAACATGTTTTTTAATCGTTTGAGTCTACTTAACCGTGCGTGAGTCGCTAGGAATGGTGCCCTTACTTGAATCGCATGGGTCTTTCAGACCCAGTGTTTTTAATATTAAATAATGCAATTTTATCTATTGCATAAAGAATCTACAATTTCTTTGTTGGATTCTGCGCTTTGTTTTCTATCTAGTGATATAAATTACTCGCGTATTGACAAAATTGATTTTTTTAATATTTATTTTTACGTAATTCGATACGAAAAACGCAAAAAAAATAAACACATAAAATTTCAACTCGCTGTAATTTATGTCCAGTTTCACCGATTGCCATCGGGTTTGTTTGTAAGTGGGTAAGAAATATGACACTTTCAAGCGAAGTGAGTAGAAATTTTGCACTACTGCGGGAAAATTTGTCAACAGACCCCGCGTTACCACCTACCGAGAAAGTCATTAAACGTTAATTGTTTAATGACTCTATTTTCCACACTTCTCTTCTGAGTTGTAAATCGACTAATTGACAAAGATTTTACTTCATTCTACTCATAAGAATGTTGTCTTTATGATTTAATAGATAGTTTCGTAAGATTTTTAGACATAAATTTTATTTTTAATTTTTTATCTGATATAGTCATGTGTTTGGCTTAACTCTCAATCACCTATTTTCAAAAATTGACATCGTTCAAAATATTGTAGAATCCATCAAAATTATTTGCTGATAGTTTAGTTATAAATGTTTTCTCTGCATGAAATGAAGCGATCGAAAAAATAATGAGTGGACCATCAAAAATTGGGCAATTTACGACATGTTCTCTATTCTGAAATTTGTTTTCTTCATAATATAAAATTTTTACAAAATAATACTTAAAAAATACATCCATGTCAATACCTGAATGTTATAAAAATCCAATTATCAAAAATTTTGTAATTTTCACAATTTGTATTGTCATAATTTATTTTTGTTTTTTTTTCTGTCGCGCGTTGCGTATTGCGCGACAAAATAGTCGTAACGCGATTAAACGCAGCGATTTCATTTATAATTAATTAAAATGTAGTTTACGCTCTCGTTTTAGTTTAGTTTTGTTGTTTAGCGATGGAAAATGAATAGATAATAATTGCAGATTATAAATTAAAGCATTTTTATCAGATTCATTTAGATTATTAGATTTTATNTCTGCGCATATTATATAGTCAAGCATATGTGTTGGAAACGAAGATTTGAGAAGAGGATCAAGGAACTGTCACAACAGGACATTCCACTTCAAGAAATTCCTCAAAGAAATAATACAGAAGAAGAGGAACCGGAATTAGTCGAACCTGTTGGAAGATCAACTGAACAAGCTTCAAGCTCAACACAGACAAGGAAGCACTTTGTTCGCACACCTCGATTTTAATCCCTATTTGATTTTCTTTGAATGATTATTTCATTGGATTGAACTTTCATTTGATTTATTGATAGTCAATTTTTGTTCATATATATCTTTAGTTTGTAAGTACTTTTCATAATAATAACAAAAAGCTTATTTAAAGGAATGTACACCCACTCAAATTGATAAACTAAAGTGATTGATTAGAATAGACATAATATTGAATAGAATAGTCTAGATATAAGACTTAGAGTAGTATTAAGAGAGAGAAAGACATTAATAGAGATATGTATTTGTTAAACATACTACCTTTCAAATGAACAATATTTTGGTGAAAGGGAACTTTGCTCCAAAATGGATTTAAAAGACCTTGGAGTCATAAAACATTTAATGAACTCAACCACCTGAACTTTTGTGGTTATGCTGAAGTAAATTAGGAAGAAAAGAAGTGTGTCAACATACAGGAAGAAGACACATTATATCATTTTGAACTGCACAGTGAACTTTGAACTTTTAGCAGGTGCTTTTTGAAACAAGAAGACATCACCTGATCTTCTAATATACCTGAATTATTGCAACTATAGGAAGTCAGCCAACAGATGTGCTGCCATAGAGACTCTCAGCAAAGGAGAGGTGCATTCGAACAAGTGACGAACTATGTTCACTTTTACCGTCAATTCAAGACGAAGGCACCTGTGTTCATTATGTTTATTTTAGTAATATTTTTAATCTGATGAATTGTTTATTATATTATTTCCATGTATTTCAATTTTGAATTTAATTTGAATTATTGTATGCTTTTATGATTTTATTATTTGTACAACGCAATTTTTAGAGAGAGAGAGAGCAATTTGAATTTATGTATTGCAGTGAAAAATCACGCCTTCTTTAAATGTAGTGTGATTTTTGAAGATAAGGGAGTAATGTGAGATCCGAAAGGCCCTGGGTCTATTTTATGAATTTTTATTGATAATATTAAATTATAGACACGAAATATTACTTCGTTTTTGGTGAAAAANAATTTATTATTATTACAATAAAAATAACTAAACGTAAATTTAAATGCGTTGTGATGTTTTCTGTGTGAAGTGAGTCTTTAAGCTGTGATGTAACATATTCGGTGCTGTAACGAATTTAACTGATCATTTAATATAATTAGTTGAGTTTGGTGAACGTTTCTCTAAATTCGATGTAACAAGATCGTGGGTACGTATGTAGATATAAAAGTAATTAATAATTTTCTACAAAATACGTTCACAGAAAAAATACGAAATTCTAATACAGCACTGCAAAAAACGTAAGTGGCATTTTGTTTCTAAGATTTAAAGTTTCTTCTCAGAGAAAATATCAGTTTCAATAATTAAATATATTTTTCGCAATTACCCAAATTAATATATATTGTAATTATCAAGATATGCAAAGATTATTTCTATAAACCTTGCGTCAGAATTGCATTGTGTGTAACAGCACAGGACTAAAGAGAAGACCAATATTTTGTTAGTTCTTCTGTTGGTGCTGTTGGTCCACTGCGCTGTGTATCAGTGTTTGTTTTGGTTTGTGTAAGAGTTTTTCATTGTTTTTAAATAATTTGTTTTGTCGATTTCATAGTAAACATGTTTTTTAATCGTTTGAGTCTACTTAACCGTGCGTGAGTCGCTAGGAATGGTGCCCTTACTTGAATCGCATGGGTCTTTCAGACCCAGTGTTTTTAATATTAAATAATGCAATTTTATCTATTGCATAAAGAATCTACAATTTCTTTGTTGGATTCTGCGCTTTGTTTTCTATCTAGTGATATAAATTACTCGCGTATTGACAAAATTGATTTTTTTAATATTTATTTTTACGTAATTCGATACGAAAAACGCAAAAAAAATAAACACATAAAATTTCAACTCGCTGTAATTTATGTCCAGTTTCACCGATTGCCATCGGGTTTGTTTGTAAGTGGGTAAGAAATATGACACTTTCAAGCGAAGTGAGTAGAAATTTTGCACTACTGCGGGAAAATTTGTCAACAGACCCCGCGTTACCACCTACCGAGAAAGTCATTAAACGTTAATTGTTTAATGACTCTATTTTCCACACTTCTCTTCTGAGTTGTAAATCGACTAATTGACAAAGATTTTACTTCATTCTACTCATAAGAATGTTGTCTTTATGATTTAATAGATAGTTTCGTAAGATTTTTAGACATAAATTTTATTTTTAATTTTTTATCTGATATAGTCATGTGTTTGGCTTAACTCTCAATCACCTATTTTCAAAAATTGACATCGTTCAAAATATTGTAGAATCCATCAAAATTATTTGCTGATAGTTTAGTTATAAATGTTTTCTCTGCATGAAATGAAGCGATCGAAAAAATAATGAGTGGACCATCAAAAATTGGGCAATTTACGACATGTTCTCTATTCTGAAATTTGTTTTCTTCATAATATAAAATTTTTACAAAATAATACTTAAAAAATACATCCATGTCAATACCTGAATGTTATAAAAATCCAATTATCAAAAATTTTGTAATTTTCACAATTTGTATTGTCATAATTTATTTTTGTTTTTTTTTCTGTCGCGCGTTGCGTATTGCGCGACAACAAAGTCGTAACGCGATTAAACGCAGCGATTTCATTTATAATTAATTAAAATGTAGTTTACGCTCTCGTTTTAGTTTAGTTTTGTTGTTTAGCGATGGAAAATGAATAGATAATAATTGCAGATTATAAATTAAAGCATTTTTATCAGATTCATTTAGATTATTAGATTTTATAGTAATGATAGCTATGCGATATGATTGTCGCGTAGTTGTAATTTTTTTCTTTATATCTAATTAGCTCTCATAATGTTTAGGGCCTAATTAGCTAACATATAGTTTTTTTATTTCGTTTGATCGAGTAAGCATCTTCTGAGAATTGTCTGGTGGGAAATTGACTGCGATAAGAATTAACCCTTCACTTAAATCAATGTCATAATGTAAATAAACGTTAGTTAATTGCAATTTTCATCGTTTTCAGCTCTAATTTCGCTAATTTTCACTTTTATTTGATGTTATTTAAACAAATGTGAGGGTCGAAAGGGGTGAGAAAGTTTATAGATAATATAATAGGTTCAAAAAGAAACTAAAAATATTAGAGAAATTAATATTTCGAACTTCACCAAGATTTTATCTACACAAAACAGAGGAAACAGCAGAATTTTGAAAGGAAGTTGATTTCCTTTCCCAGGCGAACTGTTGATGAGTTGATAACTTTTCACACGGTTTGGAAGAGGATATAAAAGGGCAGTTTTCGCGCCACTCGAGGCAGTCCGTCGAAGGAAGTTTGCCATATGAAGTTGACATACAGAACCGCAGTCGTCCGTTAGAGGAAGAACTGGCCATATGCACAATACAATACCTCCGAAGCAGTCCATAAAGAAGAGACAATTGCCATACCAAGGAGAATACGTAAAAAGTTTAGACATACGATATAAGGCAGTCCAATAAAAGGGAAAGGCCATACGAAGAAACCAGCTATTGATAAGAAACGAACTCCACGAACTCTTATAAGAATATGAAATACAGAATTAAGTAAGGAAGAGAATACTCGAAAAAGAAAGCATACAAGAGGAAATAGGTTAACGACCTCCAGGTGAAGGTAATATTAGAAATAGATTGATGTAAACTTTCTCTCGAAACCGCTCTCGTAGAATAAGCATAGGTTTAGTTTTAGTATTAGAATATTAGATTGTTGTATGAATTTATCTATTTAGTTTTATTAAATATTTGTTCAATTGTTAAGAAATGTCTTTGCCGTCTTTTAGATCAACCGTCATTTTGCATGCATCATACGCATGTTAATCCGCGTGTTATAAATGTGATTAACTGGTGTCAAAAGAAATCCTGACGTTGGATAGAGACTTCGCCGTCTACATCCTATTTAACATTTAACAGCCCTCCCGGTCAATTCTTGACGTAAGATCGGATCTCGTGATCCGAAACTTTAGAGAACTAGTGTGAAGACCACCATTCTCCCCACCAAAATTTGTTGTTACTATATATATGTATGTTTATGTATTTGTAAATTTGTTATTTACATATTTACATTATCTGTATAATCTTACTTTAGCCACTTTGTTGTCACTTTAATTAATTAGTTAGAGATTTTATTGTATTTAAACATTGTATTTATTTTATATTCGTTTTCTTTTGAACCCACATCTTGAAGATATCGAAGTTGTTTATACATGGATCAAAGTGTAAGAGAAATTTACCTATTTTTCCGATTCTAGGGACTTCCCTAATGATTTAGAGAATTAATTAACGGCAATAAATCTACAACATGCGAGGAAAAGGATGAGAGGACAATTAAATAATTAAATAAATTTGTAAGAGAATAAAACTTAAAGAAAGTGGAAAAACAGCACTTCATGCCCCCCGTCGATCATAGCAGAGATCGAACATCGTTTCAAGGCACAACAGTAACCAAAATAATCGATGAATAATGATGGGATTTGTCAGTGAAAACAGTTTTGCTTCTGTAATGACTCGGCTCAAAAGTCAAACCAATACAATAGTAAGCCATATGATAACTCTCCTGCGCTGAAAAGCGTATAAAAGTGGCACAAATCCAGACACAGACAAAGCTCCTTGGCAGACAACGGTAGAAAGTACCGGCCTCTCCAGACTCTCAACGAACCATCCCATACCAGGAAAGCATCAACGGCAGAGTTGATGCTTTCCTGGTCCACTCAACAGTAGAGTTGAGTGGACCCATCCCGCCATAATCGCAAGGAAATTTCGTCTAGAAGCGAACGCCATTTACCGGCAGACATCAGTGAAGGACCAAGCAAAAGAAAAGAAAGAACTAGATCAGGAGACTGACTGGACTTACAAGATAAGACGGCTCTCTTTTTCCTGGTATGTTGTAGTTCGGATACCCCCTGTTAGGCAACCCCCTCGTTTTATAGATAGAAATAGGCAGATTTCTTGAATCGGATTTTAAGAATGTTATGAACTTAATTTTTGATAATAAACTCATGTTATTTGTATTTGACTTTGCATTCATCATCCTGAGAGACTCATTCCCGGACTTCAGAGTGACTCTTACCCTCGCGACTTAACTATCGAGGTTTGACTGAATAGGCGGTGTGTCCGACAAAACACACCTGGTGGCAGGACCCTACCTTAATCTAACGTAAACTAACTTTTGACGGCCCCTGGTCCCCACACTAGTTTCACCAACTAGTGCCGATTAAGTGGTACTAACTATCCTAGTGAAGTAGTATCCCCGGCTGATCTCACACAAATGTTTGTTTTGCCAGAAACATTCAGGAGTAAAATTACCAGAATTACGGCTCTAAAATGAAGAAGATAGCTATTTGTAACGTTTGTTTACATTCTGACTTTAATCACGTGGATTGGTTCTTCGCGCGAAAATCCAGACCAGATGGTTCTAAAAAAAACTCTTCATTCGTTAAAGTTAAATCGGTCATAATATAAATTACCAATTACAGCGTAATAGGCGTAGAAACAAAGATTTTAAAGACAATTAACAGCAAGAACATCTTCCATGGACTTACTATATGAAGTTGGAGTTTCCCGGAAATATTTATTGCTAGACAGTTTTCAGACCATGCTTACTAATCTAGACATTGTCAAACAACATTTAATTAACAATTTATAGCGATTGTTTACATTCGATTTCCAAGATCATTGGCGAAGGAGGAAAATATTTCCCGGCAATTTATAGCTAGACTGTTTATACAATTTGCGGATTGGTTAGTAAATGTAAAAAAGGCCAACTTGCATCACCTAATTTACGAAAAATCATCATAAGTAATAAATAAAAATTCTATGATGAAAATAAAATAATTATCAGAATGATTAAAAATTAATTAGACATTACTTTTAAAACAATATTATAACAGAAAAAAAATATAAATATATACAGAAATAACGACATTATAAAATTTAAACACCGTGCGACAACTTCAACGTGATAAAGTTATTGCGACGCTGGCTATCGGCGAAGGCGACAAATTAATTGACGTTTTTTTACCCCCATCGTGAGTCGCACGGGTGTGTCAGACCCGAAATATTTTTTTTTATCAAAAATGAGTGTTGCTATGCAAAAAATTTTAACAGCATGTTAATCAGGTTAAAAAGTTTGAGAAATATTAATTTTTTCAAATTTTTCAAAAAAAAATATTTAATATTAAAGAATGTTAACTAAAGTTCGCGCCGGGTTTGTCAGACCCATGTGACTCACAGACTGATAAATATTAATTAAATCGAAAAACGTTCATTTTTAACGGTTATCGACTCATAAATACAAATCAATAGTAAGTACTATTACTTCGTACGTAGCTTCTTGTGCATT